>NC_061088.1:44204537-44214537 GCF_015104395.2 Macrobrachium nipponense | reverse complement strand
TTCACTCAAACCATTGTAACTATTAGTCCTCTAAACCATTGTAACTATTAGTTGCAACTAATAAATTTTTAATAACTCACATTACCTTGGTACCAATTTTCTTTCTGCTGCAGCTTGTTAAAAAAAATGTCACCTATTCACAATATTTCACAAAAGAAGGTGCCATTACACACTTGTCCAATGTTTGTTCAGATTCCACAAAAAGCCTTAAGTAATAATAAATAACTCTAAGAAATCCGAAATCTAAAAGTTACGAGTGACCAATTTACGTTACATTAATATGTGTTATATAAAAAGAGGGATGTATTAAGACAATATGTTTAAGACACCGTTGTAAGGTGATGAGCTGTGACATTCCTAGAATGTAGGGAATCATCAGTTTAGCTTCTCCTTGGAGACACAGTGCCCGAAGTGACAAGCTTAGGAAATGCTGATGTATCTTATTGGGTGGCGCGATGTCAAAGTTGCTATCTAAGCAGATCAATTCCTGTCCTGTCGCTATGCACAGGTGGTTGCAGAGGTGCCTTCTGAAACTGGTTATAGACAGTTACTTGGGCGTGAACAATGTGTGTGAGTTCATGCGTGTGTGCGAGCTTTCATAATGAGATAGTAAGGTAACCAAGGTGGGAGATCGCTACAGAGGCGCCAGAGCCAAAGATGGCCTCTGCAAAAGTATTTTTGGTGAAATGTGTGTGTGAATACTGTGTTGAATGGGTAAGCTTACTTATTCTTTAGGCAAAGGTGTGGCTTCTTTGTATTTTGAATATTTATTTCAAAGATGTTCCATTTCCTTTGACCTTTTTATTTGATTTATGACCTTTGCTTACCAATATGTTCTCCTGTCTTTTTATAGGTGGTTTTGAGACAAAGGGGAACTGAATATGGTGACTTAATTGATATGGGAACTTAATTAATGTTTCGTGGTGTTACTGTACTATGACTATGCCTAGTTTTGTGACTAAGATAATGTTGGTTGCTGTAGTAGAAATATGGAGTGGGTTATTTGAGTTCAAAATTTCATTCAATCATTTTGTTTAATCATTTTGTAAAGAACCTGAGTTATTTAGTTTATGCCTTGCTCTTAAATAAATGTATTTTTGTAAGTTAACGAGACTGATTTAATGGCCTTAGGTAATGGAGAGGGGGCGGGGTGTGTTGTAGAGAGAGAGAGAGAGAGAGAGAGAGAGAGAGAGAGATGCCAGTGCCTTAGACACACGACCAAGCTACCAGACCCTTTTAAGAATTATCGAGATTAGGATCTCAGTAAAAGTTGGTGGCAGCGGTGTAAGGACCGTTGTTACGCCTTTTGCAAGATTAATGGCAGCTTAAAGAGGCTGTTTTGAGAGATTGGTTGTGGAAATGGGCTAAGATTTCATATGCTAGGTGACAGATGATAGGAATTTTTGAACCGTCTTTGTGGTACTGGGAGGGGAAAATTCAATTAGGATCAGCATTTTCGTCTGTCGCGAAACACTGCAAACAATGGGTCCCTCAGTTGGGTTTTATGAGTGCACATTTGCCAAAGTGCTTTCTTGCTCAAGTGCCGGGTCGTTCTTACACATACAAGTATGTGTGTATTCGTGGGTTTATTCATACACAAAAGTCTGCAGCATGGTGTTCTTTCATTGACGACGTGTTAAATTTTTTTTAAGCCCTTGTGTTTTTTTTTCTTTCTGACTTTGTGTGTGAATAATTTTTGAAGTTGAAGAGGCAGTTCAGATCGCCATTTTTTTTTCCCCATAGGAGCAGAACGTGATACGTTTCTTGGCACATGTTTAGAGGCGACGCATTTGTCTTGGTTTTAATACATACGTATGCATTTAAAGGTTTCATACATGCAACTCAGTTCTCGGGGTGCTTGGATTGCATTTTTTGGCTCTCAGAGACAGTCTCTTATGCATATGTACTCAGCATTTTTTTTTTTTTTTTTTGCTGAGCATCCACGGGGTAGTGCCAAAGGGAGGGTGAATTTTTTCTTTGTGCCAGGGTTAAGGGGGTGAGTTTGGCCTTGAAAAGGAAAGTTCAATGCCATGAAATCAGCTGATAGCCACTGAGAGATGATGTGATATGCCTGTAGAGTTTCTTTTAGATTTTTGTTCTTTCTTTTGCGTAAAGAGAAAATGAATATGAATGTGGTGCAAGTTTTCCTTGCGCTTTGGAGAATGCCTTTACGCAATGGTAGAGGATGTGATTATAACTGGGGATACAGAGATTATTTGCTATTGGTGATGAGTTTGATGATGCTATTGGTGATATGTCTGGTGAATGTGGTGATGGTACTGGTGAGTGGTAATATTAAAGCCCATACTGGTGATAGGGGAGATATTTTACGGAGATATTTACAGAGAATTATTACGGGGAATTACTACAGGGAGATATTTGTGGGGATGCTAGGCGGCATATTGGAGTTCACGGTGGTAATAATTTTGGTGAATGTGCTAATGATTTATGGGTGGTGATATTGGTGATTCTGATACTTAATATTGGTGGTACTGGCGAGTACTAATATTGTTGTTATTTCTGAGACACATGGGGTTGGTATACTGAGAACTAAGGGTGGTGATGTTTGTGAAATGGGGAGGTATTAACCACAAATTTAATGGTGTTTTATCAGAGGATATTGTGTTAATGGCCAGTTCAAAGACTATGGTAAAAGTCAAAGTGAGGAAACCTACCGGCCTTCTTTTGCCCAGGTGTTTTTTTCTTTGGTTTTCTGTGATAGCCCTAGAGTTTTACTTTTTTTATGGGTTCAGCAGATAATTGCTTGAAGTCTACTTGAGTCACAAATGTTACAGGTGTCACGGGAACAGTCAACAGCGCCATTGACTTTTTTTTTCCCCTTTTGGACGTTAGCCATTGCTGATGTAAGTTTTTTTATCATGGGCGAATTTGAATTTATTTTTCGCTCAGAACAGTTTGTGTAGCTTTTTTAATATCTCAGTTCGTGGCTTGGAATCATTGTTCGGGAATGTGTTTATAATTTCAGCCGTTTGATGCTGCGGAGAGATTTAGGAGAGAATTTTTGCATTTTTGAATGTATACATAGTGGCACTCATCTTTTTTTCTCTGGATATTTATGTTCCAGAAATTGTTGGCCTCTTGCACAATACCTTTGCTGTGTTTGTGGCGAGTTTACCAGAGATAGGAAACTTGATTAAGTTTCTGGTGGCCAGTGCCGAAGTAAATATGGGGAAGCCTTTGCTTAGACACTTTGGAGTTGTAGTTTTGTTATAATGAGTTATGGCACACTGATGATTTTTTCTAGAATTTCTCTGCAATTTTTTGCCCTTCTCAGCAGTTATGCTAAACAGAGAGTTTATAGTTTTTGACTGCAACATTGAGCTCCTTATAGATGCTTTTCGAGATTATTTTACTGGAGAATTGGAGATATAATATTTTGACTACATGGTATTCTGTTTTGTTGGAGATAGTCCAGAGTTTAGCCCTATGGTGGCAAGAGCTATGTTTAGTTCAATTATTTTTGCAGCCATTTTTGTGCAAATGGAAACCTTTGTGAGAGGAGATATGTGGTAATATTTTCAAGTGTATCAGCTAGATGCTTTGAGTACATTTTTTGGGAACGGAGTTTCTTTTTTTGATTACCCTGCTTGGAGGTGTAATAATATCTTTTTGGATACTTGGTTTTATTCCACATGTGGTTATTGGTGAAATAGAGGGGAATATGGTGATGTCTGGATGCTAGTGAAATGGAGGGAATATTTTTATTGCCGGAGTGGTATTATTATTAATATGGTGATATTTGGGTGGCATTAATCTTTGGTGGTGGATCTTCAGTGGTTACTTTTGGCGATATATAATTGTTGGATTGTGGTTTTCTGTGGTTTATATCCCGAACAGGTGATAATTTCTTTTATATACTTGGAGTAGTATCATGGGGGAGTTATGTATTTTAGGACAATTTTTTGGGGCACCTTTAGTGATATCCTGGAGATAAGTTTGTGAAATGTGGTTATATAGTGTCAGTATAGAATTTTTTGAGAATATTTGGAGAATAATGGTTAGTATAGAACATTTGGAGAATAATGGTTTCTGAGGTAGCAAGTCTGACTAGACTAATCTATACTGCACTTCGAAGCACCTGAGGTGTTCACAGGTGGATTTTTGCTGATAATGCTGTGATGAGTTCGGTTGCTGATTTTTTCCTTTGGAGTTGATTACTCGGAGATTTGCACTATTTTCGGAGATGTACTGTGTAAGGGGGTTGTTTCCGGTCATTTCTGGTCGATGAGATATGTTTCGATAGCAAATTCCATAACGGTACCTACTGCATTTATGGGAAAAACGTTGGATTATATGTATTATATATATTATGCGCGCTCTGTGATGGGGAAAGTTCACTTATTATTGTTGCTATTATTTTTTTTTCTTTTCCTACGAGAGATGTTGTAATTGGGGTTAAGCTTTAAATAGCATTTCTATTTTTTCAGGAGATATAATTTGTCGGGGTATGTGAATTAGATGGAAGGTTGTTTGGTATTATATTTCATGAAGGTTAATTATATAAACAGTAAAAGGGTTCTTGCTGATTTTGTGGGTTACTGAAATATCAGAGCTTGAGAGAACATTTTTAATGATAATTTGGGGCTGGGTTTGTTACGTTTTTTTTCTTGGGCTTATTTTTTTTTACTTGTGAGAATGGCGAGTTTAAAATGTGGTTTGTGCTGATATGTGTGTGGGGTTGGCGAGTCTTTTTTTATATTATTGAAGAATTAAATTGGAAAATTTAATATTTTCTTTACGGGGTTATAATAGTGATTTATGATTTAGCGATCTTATGAAGTTCCTTCACGAGTTGTAGTTAGAAATTAGTTCAGTTGTCATATTATTGGTGATTGATTGGGAAAACGTTCAGTTAGTATTTTTTAGAATTTTGAGGTCATTATTTGACAGATGTATGTCTAGGGCTAATTCTTCTTTAATTGACTGATGACATGACTGACATACTGAAACACCATAACCTTCATTCCCCTACGCCAGCAAGACGTCCTTCAACTACTACAGAGATGTATGTTGCTGATGTTGCCGACATGCGAGAGATTCTACGAGTCTATGGGGTTTTACAGCGCTTTTGGACTACGAAAGTCGTCAGTTGTCTTCCACGGGGAGATGTTTTTCTACAGCGTGTTTCACGAGTCTGTGCAGCTGCAGACCAATCACACACACGGGAGTGTCAAAGATTCAAGATGAGAAGATGTTTCTACAGTCAGCTGTTATTATAGCCTGGATACAGGCTATTTAAATTTATTTTATATGATAGACATTGTACTGCCAAAGAGTGCAGTTATTTTTTATTATGGTGTTATTTTAGCTGGCCAATGTGTTTTATATGTATAAGCTGTTTTATGTGAGCTATGGCTAGGCAGGTGCTAGCTTCTTGGGGTGGCCGAGCAGCTGTTATATAAAAAGAGGGATGTATTAAGACAATATGTTTAAGACACCGTTGTAAGGTGATGTGCTGTGACATTCCTAGAATGTAGGGAATCATCAGTTTAGCTTCTCCTTGGAGACGCAGTGCCCGAAGTGACAAGCTTAGGAAATGCTGATGTATCTTATTGGGTGGCACGATTTCAAAGTTGCTATCTAAGCAGATCAATGCTTGTCCTGTCGCTATGCACAGGTGGTTGCAGAGGTGCCTTCTGAAACTGGTTACAGACAGTTATTTGGGCGTGAACAATGTGTGTGAGTTCATGTGTGTGTGTGAGCTTTGTCCCTACATAATGAGATATTAAGGTAACCAAGGTGGGAGATCGCTACAGAGGCGGCAGAGCCAAAGATGGCCTCTGCAAAAGTATTTTTGGTGAAATGTATGTAAATACTGTTTTGAATGGGTAAGCATACTTATTCTTTAGGCAAAGGTGTGGCTTGATTGTATTTTGAATATTTATTTCAAAGATGTTCTATTTCCTTTGACCTTTTTATTTGATCTATGATTTTTGCTTATCAGTATGTTCTCCTGTCCTTTTATAGGCGGTTCTGAGACAAAGGGGAACTGAATATGGTGACTTAATTGATAAGGGAACGTAACTAATGTTTCGTGGTGTTACTGTACTATGACTACGCCTAGTGACTAAGATAATGTTGGTTATTGTAGTAGAAATATGGAGTGGGTTATTTGAGTTCAACATTTCATTCAATCATTTTGTTTAATCATTTTGTAAAGAACCTGAGTTATTTAGTTTATGCCTTGCTCTTAAATAAATGTATTTTTGTAAGTTCACGAGTCTGATTTAATGGCCTTTGGTAATGAGAGAGAGAGAGAGAGAGAGAGAGAGATGCCAGTGCCTTAAATGCACTACCAAGCTACCAGACCCTTTTAAGAAGTACCGAGATTAGGATCTCGGTAAAATATGAATTAAAAAATGATGCGGGAGAGAGAGAGGGAGATTTAAACACTATGAGGATTCAAGTCTGAATGAATCTCTTTTTCTCCTTGTATGGACACTTCAAGAGACTGACAGGCTCAAAATATTTTGGACACGCGGAAGATGGTGCAATCTTTCTAGAAGCTTCTAATATGACGTAACTTTACAGAAAAATCGTGAAATCTCCATGTGATATTCGGTAAAGACATACGTGTATGAAACCAGTTTTGAACGTATTAGCTCATCAAAGACACGTATCCAATCAAGACAGAAGTCGAGCGAGTAAGTTTGATTAAGATTGACACGTATCCAAAATACAACGGAGACCTCGAGCTCTCTAATCTCGAGGTGATGACAAGTTACCAAAACAATTTCTATCTTGGAATGGACAAAGTTAATCTCTCTCTCTCTTCATTCTACCACATCTACGTTATATATTCTTTTACAATATGATATCTGAACATACATTTTAAGACATCCTATAACTCTCAGCTAGCTAAGGAATCTGAAACATGTTGTAAAACTCTATATATATCATTTCATACATTCAAGAAAGGAAATATGCATTATTAAAATACCAGCATATATATATATATATATATATATATATATATATATATATATATAATATATATATATATATATATAAATATATTATACACACACAACACACACACACACATATATATATATATATATATATATATATATATATATATATATATATATAATATATATATATATATATATATATATATATTATATATATATATGTATATATATATATATATATATATATATATATATATATATATGTGTGTGTGTGTGTGTGTGTGTGGGTGGGTGTGTGTGTTTAATAGTAATGTATATTATACAATATGTAAAGTAATCTCACAATACAAAACAAAAAATGGGGCCTTGCTAAAAAGCTCCTAAATGATACATGATTTAAAGGAGAACTGGAGACAATGTAATAGTAAAATCATACTGGGAGGTAATGAAACCTCCCTCACACCCTTCTAATTTTCTTGTAGGTACTTGGTGTTGATTGACAGGTTACACAAAGATTTATTACCTTTTCATTTTTGAAATTTCCTACACTAATTTTATACGCTACAAACTGTTTGGTATATTTGTAGAAGAGTCGATTATTTTGAGTTTCTAAAAGCTAGTTTATTTTTTATCAAAGATACAAATATGTATACATGTTTTATTTATCTTTAATATGTAGTCTTTGCAGAGTTTGTCCAAATAGCTTAACATGTCTCCAGCATGACTCTTCTAAGAGCTTTGGGCGATATGGCCAGACTCAATTTTATATCTTGATAAGAACAGTCAGTCGCAAAGTAGCGTAATGTGGCACTTGGCCTTTCATAGGGTATTGTGGATTTCGTCATGCGTGTGTCCTTTTACACGACCGTTATTAACTTCCTACAAAATTGAATGTTGCCTCGTCCACCCTTCGTTTATCATAGCAATCCCTGGAAGCTACCAGTATTTCCTTTAAAAGCAATAAATATGAGATTATCTTTCTTCAACAACCAATTATTGACCCAATATTCTTTTTCGTGGATTTTTTTATTGTTATATTGGCTGCAACGGCACAGTCTGAGCATATATCGTTCATTATCAGATATTCCTTCCGCCACGTCGAAAGTGTGTGGCTGCCAACTTAAGGCCGGGCACTCACGTCAGATGGGGTTTGTCTTGCACGATCAAAATGAGCGGGGTTTAAGCAAGTTTGAATGTGAGTGGGGTGTTTTTTAGTCAAGTCAGATCTGATCAAGCCAGGCAGTCAAGCCGGATCGACAGACCTGACAGTTGAGGTTTGAATGAGCAACTCACGGTCCGACACGACAGTCAAATAGGGGTTTTTCAGATTAAGTCGTACAGAACTGATAGTATGACCGTGTGTGGTGTCTTCGACGAGGCTTGATGAACTACTATGAGATTCAGGGCCTCTGTAACACGGTTTTTTCACAATAACTTTTTATCTATGCATTTCATAAATATAACGCTTATTCAGAATACATATTATATCTACACATAAATTTTGACTGTATTCTGCATTACGTAGGTTGAATAAATTTGGTACATATAATGTAAAAGTGACCTTTTTTGAATACTTGCTCGATGGATGATTGGCTATACGTAACGAAGGCTAAACCTCTGGCAACAATGACATAAAAATTTAAATACAAGCAAAGCAGTACACCTTTATGAACTCTGGAACCTCTCCACTGATAATTGTCATAATGAACAAACCAATAAAATATGTTAATAAATACAAAAACACTTCGATTATTAGTCTAACTCCCAAAATAGGTTTCCTAAGACATTACAGTCTACTTTATAGGTCACAATCAGATTGACAAGATGTAGGGAATAGTTGGTAATTTTCAAAAACATAGTAGACAAGCTTGATTTGATAACTGCTATATCCAGTGTCAAGCAATTTTTATTTATTGGCTATCTACCTATTTACTGAAAAAAAATAGCCGGTACCGTATATTGGCTTTAAACCTTCACCAATAATTCGTCAGAATGATGACTTCATGAGGCTCCACCCACTTTCGCCTCGTTATAATTCAGGATAACACTGAAGCCTACCATGGGCACTGTTGGATTAGAAAATTTAACATCTGTCTATAAAAACAAATTTCTCGAGTAGTTGTAAGAAGTGCTAAATGATCCTCAAGGATCCCAGCAGTTGGCCTAAACGTTTAATTCATGTATATTACTGCTATACTGTTGCGGCACTACTGCTACAGTAGTATTACTACGCTAGCACTGATACCCCACCCACATCTATGTATCGTTCCGCCATTCATAAAGTCTTTGGGTTTCAGAGCCAATGGAGTTTGTCTGGTGGATGGGCGGGGCAACATTTCGTCAAAAGGTGTTTGTTTACCTTGCTTACGTAATGAATGTTTTTCGACTCTTGGCTCGTAATCATTGGCCACGCCGTCGGCTAGATAATTTTTACTCTATAAAAATTAAAACTATCGGGTTTAGGTTATTGATAATGCTGACAAAATTTGTGTGTGGTTGTAAAATATACATTTGTCAACTTTCAGCTACATCCGATGCTTTGACAAGGAGCAAAGTCCAAAAAACCGTGTTACAGAGACCCTGAATCTCATAGTAGGAGGTTCATTTACCAAGAAACGGCACAAAAGAGGATATCGTAAAACATGTCAGACTTTCAATAGATAAAGAGTTCTGGACAGGGTTCTTCGAGATTTATAAGTCGTAGCAACGTCTGAGGAATATAAAAAGTAAAAAAATATTCTGACAAATGCACAACAAATGCAGCTTATCAATCGATATTTGAGAAACTAAAGAAAAAGTTTCCTGATGCAATGAAAGAAATGGTGAACAAGAAGATAGATAATAAATAAAAGACCTTCATATCGGAAAGAATTAAGGAAAGTAGTTGCATCTAAGAAATATGGAAGTGGTGCATAAGACGTTTCGTCCCTTAGACATGATATATATACATATTTCTCTAATTTCTTTGCATACTGAATTTTGTAGAATTTTATATAATTACAATTTACCTTATGAGTGTAAACAAAATTAAATTACATAAAACTTTCATCCACCACAGTGATGTT
>NC_061088.1:44117037-44199537 GCF_015104395.2 Macrobrachium nipponense | reverse complement strand
AAAGGAGAATGAGCACAAAACAAACACAAGCCCGGCACAACTTACGACGGACGCACAACAACAGATACAAGGCAAGAAGGCCACTAGAAGAAGTCAACTAAACCGCAGACGCCGGATCATCCGGAGGGACCTAGGAAGATGTTGCGCAATATGGTGACTCATCTTCAAGGATTGTGAGATCCTCCCAAAGGATATTTTTGGTTTATGAATACGCGAAAGGCAAAGATTCTCAAAGACGACATGCTTGAAATGTTCCCTCTCACAGGAGAGCAATAATTATTTGCAAATATTATGCACTCTGCATCGACACAATTTAGATAGCTGGCAACTTGTGCTGTTCGCCTTGGCTAGTCACAGCGTTCCAGGTACTCAAGACGGGAAAGGAAAGTATGATGAAATCGTCGGTATATATATTATATATCTATATATATATATATATATATAAAATATATAATATAGTATATATAGGTGTGTGCAATGCTGAAACAAACGAATGAGTCATGCATTGTAATGTAAAGTATATTTAACTTTTCTACGAAATACTTCTGAAGCAAAAAATTAAGAATGAAAAAACGCATCGAGTGATGCATAATTGATAACGATTCCATAATGACTTATAACAGCAGATTACCACCACCATCAACATTTCCATCATCATTATCAATGTTACCCTGCCAGCAGCACATTAAAGATATATAAGAATGGCTGTTGTATTTACTCCGAAACACGAATGATAAGCAAGTAAGGTAAACAATGAGAATGCGAATACGGCCTGTAGCAACATATTACGGAAATTCCTTAAACTTACCTTCTGTCACCGCAACTGTGGAAGGTGGCTACCCACTAGAGGAATTTCGATCTTATCCAGATTTTCGTTTATTTCTACTGATCTTAGTTTAATGAAGTCCAACACAGCTATTGCAGTGGCGTACAATAATGACGACACATTTAGAGTTTAGATAAATATGATCACGGCAATTAAATAGCTTTCTTTGTGTCTTAAATAATGGCACGTAAGTTACAAAGGTCACTTGAGTTCGATGGCTGGGTGAGTTTGTATCTTTGTAAACATCATGACAGATGAATGCTTTTGAGCCAACAACTTTTAAATGAAATGCAGCAGGCGATGTCATAACTGTGCCGATAACGGATGACCACTTTGCAGTCTACTTGTTTCGGTCAAATATAATTATTGTGCATAATACTGGAATCAATCGTTCTGAATGAGTCCAAAAAGCCATGGCCTGCATGATAAGCTTCCAAAGATGTGCTCAAAAGAGCAAAGTGAGTTTGACTTGAATTTAATCAATAAATTAATGATACAAAACGTTTGAAAATTACCGAATTACTAAAAAACTATAAAAGAGCAACACCTGTTCTCTACTTTTTATGATACGAGAGCAAATCTGTAGGTGGTCGGTCAACCAAACACCCTCGGACCTCGAAGCAAAGACAGTAGGAAGAGATCGAGCCGCTGACCAAGTTTAGGATACATCAGCTTTGAATTTTGAACACAATAATTTAGCTTTCAATTTTATATTTGCTTAATTATTTACTCGATCTTTCCTAATACTGGATTAAGCCTTAGATTTGAAGTTTTGTTATCTTGCACAACATCATTCTGAAAACTTTATAAACTGCTTGTTTTTTTATTATAATTAATACTTATCAACAATCTATTACCATGGACACAGCAATTCTCAAAAGGACAATTTCAGACTGATGTCACTTGCAGAACCTGTTTCATACTTCATAGACTTACCTCCGGAAGTGCTGCTTAAATTCATGTTACTGACACTCAAATCTGGCCAGTATCTAACTTAAGCTCAGCTCTAACTTTCATAATAACTTTCCGGAGAATCATGTTGTGCATACGTATTATATATATATATATATATATATATATATATATATATATATATATATATATATATATGTGTGTGTGTGTGTGTGTGTGTGTGTGTGTGTGTGTGATTATATATATATATATATATATATATATATATATATATATATATATATATATATATATATATATATATATATATATATATATATATATATATATATATATATATATATATATATATATATATATATATATATATATATTGTTAAAATCCTAGATATTAAATTTCTGTTAATGTTTTCTTGCCTTCAGCGTTAACTAGCTGTCATTCCAAGTTTTTATTTTATTTTTTTAAGTACTGGAACCGTCTACATAATTCCTCAGCACCATTTTCATTGCTTTTTGTTCACCCTTGACATTCATTGAGCTCAAATAACGTTTATAAGGCGATCATGTCACGTGGGAACACTCCTGGGCAATTTACATTCTTCAAACATCAGCCTTGTGGATAATGTGCCCAGCATTTATACATTATTATTAAGAAGTTAATCCAAAAGCACAAATGAAAACGATGGAAAAGAGCACAGAAGCAAAGCTCCCGTTTTCCGACATTCTTCACTAAAATGGAAACAAAAGGTCTGAGCAAACTAAACGGCTCTTTTCACCGAAATCAGTCTCCGTATTCTCATAATTATAAAATATGAGAAAATTGCAGAAACGACAATTGGCACTATTGTTCGGCGAAATGAATATATAGAAAACATGGTCCGATGGTGAGTACGTAAAGTAGTTTGTGCTGGCATACACCACACTAATATTTAAGATGAATGTTAGCACTTTTGTGGGTTGTTACGCTACCTTCGGGTCTTTTACTATTATTCTATACAGCAATGCACTAATCTGGATTACTTATTTAAATATTTCACTAGAATAAAATGAGTAAATACGTACAGCATAACTACTGGTGCTTAAACGAGGTTCCGTTCAAAAGGTTGAAAATTGTGGATGGGAGGAAATAAATGAATAAATTTATAAGATATATCAGGCCAAACTATAAAACAAACTGAAACTCCTCCGTTGTAAATTAATATCTTTATTTATACTGAACTGATATCTTTATTTTATCATACTGGGCCCAGGTGCTTTACGATGGTGTAAAGTTAATTTTTTGTTCGTTACCAGAGGCGTCGTGAGGGGGGGAGGGTGGCTGGGGGGGGACATATGTCCCCTGGCGGCATATTTCCCAAGTCTGGAAGAGTATAGGGATGGGGAAAATTAGGACCAATCACGCCTTTTAGATCCCTCCTCAGTCCCATATCCATTACTGATTTACTGCCTCCAGTCACGATGCCGAAGAAATACTTACTTCTCAGTTTCACAGTTTACGGCTTGTATGACTTATACATTTTAGTCAGATATATCTAAACATAATGCAACACTGATTTAACAACAATATATTCTCCAAATGAGATACACTGAAATATATTATGCGTTATTGGCTTTTCCCTCTTGGTAAATAATACTTTCACATCGCAATTTTCTAAATTATATACTTGAAAAAGCACATTTAAAGCCATTTATATAGAGTTGCGATAACTCATGGGATGAATCAAACAATGTATAACATGGTAAAAATGATGGTATCTGACCTGTTTGTAAGGGAAAATAGAGAGAGGATGTAGGTTTACACTATGGATTTCTATGGACATATGCTATTCGTAGTAATGCACATTACTGTGCATTATATAAAAGCAATATACTGTTCATCACTAGGTCATCAACAGGAATCAGACTGATAGTCCCTACTATTTACAGGGACACAGTTTCAGCATCATTCAGTAAATTATTTCAAGAGCTAATGTGCCCTTAAGGAAACATAGGAAACCAAATCCATTTACTTGACAAACTCATCCTGTCAGTCGCTAATCTGAATACGGTTGTTTTTCAAGGTGTACTTGATAAGCTGTAGTAAAAAATTGCCTTTTTGAAGTGGATTCCGTTTTCATAAAACCTTCCAGATGTCCTTACCTGATTCGTATTTGTCATTCATTGTGTGCAAATATATGAATATTTTTTTTTATTGAATATTTTTTTGCTTTTGATTTTTACTTTTCATACAATGTGTACAAACAAATAAAAAAGGATTGAATATTTTTAGTAAGCCCTTGCGTGATTTTTGCTTAAAATTCATTGTGCACAAAGAAAACACTGATTATTTAATTTATTTGATATTCTTAGTTAACCTTTCGTACTTGTCATTCATTCTGTGCAAAGAATTAAGATTATTTCATTAGTATGTAATACTTTTAGGAATTATAGGAGTACAGAATAGTACTGCCTATTTATGGAGTTACAGTAGACTTTTTTACTAAGTTGAACTAGAGCAGAATTGCTGCATAAATTTATTAGAACTGCGATATGCTTTAGAATAATTATGGATGACACTTTTTTTTCAACTCTCTTTCAACAGGGATAACGGTATTATATGAGTATACTACTATTTTCATACAAGCTTACACTCAATGGCCAAATGTTTGCCTTAAATTAAGTGCATAAATTTGTTATATTTTTACAAATAGATGTTTGGCATTATTCCAAGCAGGGGCAACTAAGGCAATTCAGCGCTGAAACGGATTGACAATAAAAGATTTGAAATGTGTTACAGAGGAGGAAAACCTCGCCGTTGCACTATGAAACACTTGTTAGGAGAGGGAGGACAATAAGATGGAAGAAAGTGTATATGAACGAAGGTACAGTAAGATGAATGAAAGTAGTTGCAGCTAGGCGCCGAAGGAACGCTGCAAAGAACCTTAAGTAAAGCCTACGTTGCACCGAATGAGGTGTACTGACGGTACTATCCCCCTATGGGGTGCTAAATTTGTCATCAAAACTATATCCTCCACATTTCATTTAAGCACAAGGCAGTTTTAGTAGAATACATAATAAGTTTTTATAGCCTGAAACAACAAGCAGTAATGCCTGAAAAATGTTCCATGCTCCGTGCTTTTAAAGTAGTCACTTTCAAAGCCCAAGATTAAATTCATCTTAATGGGAGTCGAAGTACCGCGAAGTTTTTGGCCTCCTGTCTGTAGTCTGTAGTGCTAATTATAGATCATATACTATCATTTTTACCATGCCATCAATTTTACCATCTTGCATATTGTTTGATTCATCCCATGAGTTATGGCAACTCTTTACAAATGGCATTAAACACGCATTTTCAAGTATATAATTTAGCAACTTGCGATGAAAATATTATTTATGCAGTAAATATAGACTTTGTGAGCAGGAATTAACAGGCACTGAGCACTATTACCAAGAGGGAGATGTCAATAACGCCTAATATATTTCACGGTGTATCTCATTTGAAGAATGTATTGTTGTTGAATTAGTGATGCATTTTTTTACATAGATCTGAATAAAATGTATAGGTCATACAAGCTGTAAATTGTGAAATGGGGAAGTTTTTCTTAGGCATTGTGATTGGCAGTAATGGCTATGAAACCGAGTGTAGCTAAAAGACGTGACTTATGACGTCATGGATCAGCTCCACGGGCTCTGATTGGTCCTAATTTTCCCCATCCCTATACACTTCCAGACTTGGGAAATATGCTTCCTGGTGCCATGTACCGACGACATCTTATCTCTGTTAGGTCAGAATACCTAAATATTTTACTTCGTTGGACTTATTTAAAGGCTTTCACCAGATACCCTTAGATAAAGAAAGCACACCTTACACCGCTTTTAGCATGTCAAGGGGTCATTATGAATTTTTACGTATGCCTTTTGTCTTATGTTACGCCCCTATTGCCTTTACCCAAATTATTAATATAGTGTTTGGTGACCTGCTAGGTGTAACTCTCCATGCCTATATGGACGATCTTGTAATTTTTTTCTAATACCATAGAAGAGCACTTGCATAAACTTAGGTTAGTTCTCCAGAGACTAAGACGGCATAATTTAAGAGTAAGAATTTCAAAGTGCAAGTTCTTCAAGCAAGAACTAGTCTATTTAGGCTTTAAAGTATCCCGTCAAGGTCTTAAAGTAGTCCATGATAAACTTTCGGCCATCAGCAATTTTCCTTTACCTACTAATGTTAAGGGCGCACAAGTTTTTAGGCATCCTCAACTATTAAAGGGGCTTTGTGCACAACGGCTCACTAAATACCACTCCTTTAACCGACCTTACGAAGAAGGGTGAGGAATTCATAAGGGAGGAAAAGCACCAAAGTCCGTTTGATATTTTAAAAGAGAAATTGAGCACCTCCCCTATCTTAAAATTTCCCGATTTCAGTAAGGAAAATCTTTATTGCAACTGAAGCCTCAGATCAAGGGGTAGGAGGAGTACTACTTCAGCATTATGATAATCAGCTTTTCCCAATAGCTTTTTATTCACGTAAATTGAAGCCCTCTGAAAGAAAATATGCAGTAATAGACAAGGAAGGGCTAGCTATCGTCAATTCGTTTGTGCATTTCAAGTTCATAATTTATGGCTATCCTGTTAAGGTCCTTACTGACCATAAGCCTCTCATTGACTTCTTCAAAGGCTTTAACCACAGCCCTAAGAGAACGCGATGCAATATGATCATTCAGGTCTTTTGCGCAATGATAGGATATCTACCTGGGAAAGCAAATATCATAGCTGACGCATTATCCCGCAACCCTGCACCAACGTATCCAGAACCATCAGCTGAATTAGAAGATATTGCCGCGTCCATGCAAACCGTTAAAATGGCGTTCGAACATGAGAGTTCATTGACCCAAACGATCGAGAACGTTGAAGACATGGGTTGGAGCGCTGAACTGGTACAAACTGAACAACAGAAGGACCCTCAGTTAAGTAAAATAATAAACGCTTTAAACTGAAATCCTAAAGAAAAGCAATACGGAAAATATTCACAACAAAATTTCATAATCAAGGATAATATTCTGTGTAGATCTGTGACTAGGAAAACCCGAAGTACACCGCAGTCGGCTAACGACCAGGTAGTAGTACCAATCTCTCTTATACCGACTGTCCTAAACTGGTTGCATTCCAATCCCTTACACGGTCATCCTGGGTTTCTATTATGTCACAAAAAGCCAAATCATTATTCTACTGGTCTACGATGATTACAGATATTAGGAAACAAGAACAATTGCAACATTTGCCACAAACACAAAGGCCACACTAAGACACCTGTCAGTACTGGAACTTACCCCATGCCAAACAAACCCTTCGAATGGGTACACTTAGGGATTCAGATGCTGGTAAGCTATGTGACTGAGCTCCATTCTTTCCCGTTCATTAGGGATAGAAGCATGTATCCGTCCCTTCCCTAACAAGGGGAGAAGTGGATAGCAATAAGAGACAAACCCAGTACTATATATTTGGCCTCTTGCTTCCGACTATAGTTCTTGTTTGCTATTCATAAGAGGTTACACATGCCTCCCTCTAATGAATTGGTCCAGAAGTCTGCCCATTGGCCCTGTAGTAATCTCACTCCAGTCATTTGGACAGAGGCAAGGCTCCCCCCCCACTCCCCCTTGCTCTTACGACCAGGGCGGGAACCTTGGTTGGGCAAACACCAGTCTGTTCACAAGACTCAGATTCCTCCCACCAATCAGTGTGTCTTCCTCATGTAAGGGACTGATGGTTTGTATAACGTGTAGGAACAAATCATAATTTTTTAAAGTAAATTGTATTTTGCCTAACTATACAAACCTGAGGTCCTTTACATATGCCACCCCTCAATCTGTTCCTGAACCTAGAGCAAAGTGGAATGTTTACATTCAGGATAGTCTCCACTTTGGATGGGTGCCGATCGTAAAAATATTTGCCAAAAATACACTAATCAAGACAGGCTAATGAATTTATCAGGCATTATTAGCCCTATAATAACGCATATTCTCTGTGCGTTTTATCATCCTACAGGGAAAATAAATGATTTTAAGAAAAAAAATGTGAAATTCAGGGCCCCTTGTACTGAAGGTTATTTGGTGATCGGTGAGAAACTACAGTCTTGAATAGAAATTCGGTCTTACAGAATGTTGGCATATCCACCTGGAACATGCACATAAAATATTATCAAAATAGAAAAGTAAATAAGCACGTAATAACAAAAAAAAAAGAGCAACAACTTCAGGTAAGTTCAGCGAAAGCCCCGCCGAAAAATAAGACTATAGCTAGGAAGAAATATTCAGAAAAAATTCAAACCTCGATTTAGGGACAAAACCTTCTGAGAGTTTGTAGTTATTATGTCACTTGATAGCCCAAAACATCTAAAAATTATATTATTTAGGACAATCAAAGAAATATCCCCCTTCCTTCCCGAAAAAACCAAACCAGAGAAAAAGCGAAAAAGCGATTTTTTCTGAGGACAAGAAACTTGAAAAATTAGTTTAGATACCCCTAAAATAGTTTTCTGAGATGAAACTACTCGTAGGAAACGTAGAAAACGACATCGACCAATTTAGAGAGATATACTATAATATTTGCGATTTCCATATTTATCGGCTGCGCTTTCGCTTCAGTTGTTGCTCTCTTTTTTTGTTGTTGTTACGTGCTTATTTACTGTTCTATTTTGATAATGATTTATGTGCATATTCCAGGTGGATATACCAACATTCTGTAAGACCGAATTTCTATTCAAGACTGTAGTTTCTCACCGATCACCAAATAACCTTCAGTACAAGGGGCCCTGAATTTCACATTTTTTTTCATAAAATCATTTATTTTCCCTGTAGGATGATAAAACTCACAGAGAATATGCGTTATTATAGTGCTAATAATGCCTGAAAATTTCATTAGCCTGTCTTGATTAGTGTATTTTTGGCAAATATTTTTACGATCTTTTACGATCGGCACCCCTCCAAAGTGGAGCCTACCCTTCAGTCGGGCAGAACTCCTGACTATCGGACAAGCAGTTACTGTGGTTAGTACTTTCCTGTTCCACATCCCCATATTAACCTCTGTATCCTTAGTTTCACTTATATCTGCATATGGAATAAAAACACCCGGTATCCCAACCGTTGTGCCACTAACACCTGTATGGACTGATATCCTGTGTCTCCTACATGCAGGATGGCCTGGCAAAAGTCTGTTGCCCAATGCAACCCCTTTTATCACCAAAAATGGTTCTATCAGAACTCTATCACCCAGAGTAAATTGTATTCATATAAAACCCAAGGTATTTAATCTATGGGTTTGCACATCACACACCATCTCCGTTGAGGGTTTCAAAGGATATTGGGAGAACATGGACTGATACCGGTTGTGGTCCATGATATTTATCGAAGCTCTGTGTCAATGAAAATTGGGATCTTCACATCCCCCACTGTTCCATTCACTATCGGCCTGGGCTCTGGGGCATCCCCCACAAGACCAAAATGGCACGTACAAATCATCTGTACCTTTTTTGTTGATTGGCCTTCCAAAAATTTTGCCGATCTCTTTGCCCCTTTGAGTAAATTAGCCTGGGAAGTTCTCATATTGTAACTCCCGAATTTCTGAGGTGTGGGTCCATCGATCCTCTCTTATATTCCACTTTTGCACACAAATGGGCAGAAGGAAAATCTGAGTCTCTTTGTATTGTATTTCTTGGACTGGTCCCATTAAAAAATGTACAATCCACTGTGGGACATTTGGACACGTGTTTCTGAATTTGGGAATAAATCGGTTCCTGATCTGATGTGGGTTCAATCTTTTCATCAAAGCTATCTACAACGGTGTCTGGAACGTCGTGTAGATGCATGGAAAAATTATTATTTTCTGTAAATTGTTAAGTGAGATTTTATCACCATTTACCCATGTGGAATTTTTCAATTTCTGTATCCATTCTTCCGCTGAGTCAAAAAGTTTAGAGCTATACTCAATAAGGTTTTTATTACCTTTCCTAATCTCGTAAAGACCTCTTAGGTCTCTCACTATATCTCTGTGTTCCTTTGTTCCATAGGCTGTCCTCAGAAATGCTTGTAATTCGCTCCATGACTGACATTTTGTGTATTGGAAACTATGGCATTTAAATGACAAATCCCCTTTATTGAAATCTAGCAATGCTTTTACGTCTGTGAACGCCTCTGCATCATTTTTAATTCCCTTGGATTTAAATAGTTATTCACTCCCTCAATAACAATTTGCTCTGGTTGGGACAGAACGCCATCAGCAATGCCTCAAAAAGGGCTGACTCCTCTAGTTATGTTAGTTATCTTATGCACCAAAGTTTCTCTGTTACCTGATTTGGCCATTTTGCCTTCTTTATAATAACATCAATAATGTTATCCCCACACAAACCACCAACACAAAAGTAATAATGTATCATTCACCAATAAAAGAAAATTGTATGCATCAATTCCCAATAAACCGCTATTCCCAAGTATAGATCTCTTAACTCTATGGGAGGAGATCTACTCTTTCCCTTTGAAGGCCAAGGTATCAGCTGTTTGCAACTGTTACAAGGTCAAGAGCTGATGAACAGAAAACAGGAAGAGGTGAAAGAGAAAGAAAATGAGGTACAGGCCTTTGCTTCTCGCTCGGTATTTGCTGACTTTAGCACAATCAATCTGCCAGCCTCTCTCCCACTCACGCTCATATACAAAACTGAAACATGTCGTACCGTATATTCCCATGTATTGCAATTAAGAGCAACCCACTACTGTTCTTTGAGTGCCACAGAGACACAAAATGAAATATGTCCGTGCGCAAATTAACATAAGAAAAATATAAATGAAAGGAAATATTTAACACTTACTTCATCAAGGAACGACATATTAAACACATTGAAGTCGTCTGCTCCCGCATTACCACATATATATTTGGTTACACTTATGACTGCGTGTAATTCTCTCTCTTGTAAGACCACCCCATTTAATTATTATACCATAATCTCCATTGTATTTCCAAAACTCGTCACACCTACACACAATGTACATTGCCACTGCCTTAGAAGTTGAAGGCTGGCTGACCCTTCGACTACTCAAATTTCGCTGACTTCAACGTCTTTGTCAGCAGTAGACGGACAGTTGCCAAAAATATATAGCTATAATCACTATTTCCTAACATCTTCCTAATCTCCTAACTCCTATAAAATTCCCAGTCTCTCCAGAAACGTAATCCATAGGCCTAATTACCCTTTACCACTGCCACCAAATCTGTTAAGGGGTCAAAAGATCCCATTTAACTAAAAGGAAAGAACTGATAGCAAGACCTACCTTGGTTTGTTCCCAATGTGGCAGGATCACAAGCTAAAACAAGCGGGCAAGACCCTCCACATAAATTTAATCAATCCAGCTGCCAAACTCACCCTCAGCCACACTCTCCTCTACCTGCTACAGAAAAACGCAGGACAATTGACTTACCTACACACAGAACAAAAAACACAAACACATGTACTCACCCTTACAACAAATACTCAGGGCTATGCTGTGCTGTTCGCTGGACGAGGTCGTGAGACACCAACAACTGCAGCAAACAAACACACAACCAACAACAACACAACAACAACCAAGAACCACAACCACACAACACAACAACAACATGACAAGCAACCAAAGACCACACCACACTACCAAGGACCACAACCCCGATGAAATGATAGCTATAAGAAATAATAGTAGATAGGATAGCATAAAAATAGAAAGAGAGAGAATAATCAAAGTAAAGTGACATAATGAGAAAGAGAAAGAAAAGGAGAAAGAATGATCAGAGTATGTACAGTGAAAATAATGAGAAAGAGAAAGAGAAAGAGAGAGAGAGAATTGAGCTTTGGTGTGTGAGTCAAAATTCGATCAACAAGCCTAGACGTAACAAAACCTTAATCACAGGACATTGGACCATAACACCGCCGCAATTAAAATCTTAAGACCGTCATAAAATCTTTGACCTGTGACCTTGCACTAGACTTACTCAGCTTCTATCAGTAATGGAGCTCTACCTCTAGGAGGAGGTATTAACATGTTAAATTAACCAACTCCACTGGAAGAGGAGGAATTAACATGTTAACCCCACCTAAAAGGGGATGGGGAAAAGATAAGGAAAGACCGCTCCACGAATCAAGAATATAGTTGGGCGGAGAACTAGAACCTACATTGCCTTAAGAGGTTGGGCCGAATTCGAACCGAGAGTGGCTGAATTTATGAACACCAGAAGATGGAGAGGACTGGCAGCCGTCTTACAGTAAAGAAGCAAAAACATTGCCAGGGTCCAAAATAGATTTATAAACTTTGTAGTTGTAACTTGTATTCTTTGTAACAGCTTCAATCTTCTCCTGAGAAAATAAAGACTGTAATATTACTAATCCAGAACTAACATTAAGGAGAAGCATAAAGTCAAACATAGAACCAGACTGTAGAACGAACATACTCAAATCTTCAGAAAGCTCATCTTTGAGGGAGTTAATGAAGAAAGTATTATTCCTGATATCGCTCACAACAGCAAAGACAGTAGGGGATACTCAAGCGGTGTCTAGAAAGGTAGCTAAGAGAGTAGGGGAAATACAAGCGGTGTCTAGAAAGGTATCATATTCAGAAAAGGATATTTATCTCGCTTACCTCCCGGAATTTAGAGCGAAATCTGAGATGGAAAGTAATCCCTTGCCGAGAGCATTTAAAGTTTCCTCGCTCAAGGACTTTGTTGGAGGAGAAACAGCAGAAATGCACCTGTGTCTGGTGCGAGTTTTGAAATGTTGTTTAGCTCGAACCGCTAAACTGCTTCCACATCCATGGATTGTTCGTATCCCCAAGGATGCTGTCTTGAGCGATATCCAAGAACTCGATCAGTTTCTTCTTACGGGAGGTCATTTCGCAGTCTAATTCTAGTGATTCAGCTAGTTCGGTCAGTACAGATTCACGCCCCGGAGCACACAGTATCAGGGGCATGACAACATCGGCGGCTTCCCTTAAGAATTATTCAGTGTTGGCGATTCTAGAGGCAGCGACATGGAAGTCGGCATCTGTGTTTACATCTTTTTATCTGAGAGACGTCCAATTCTTGCTGGAAGAGGGTTTCTCACTTGGCCCTTTCATGGCAGTCAATGCGGTGTTCCAATAGTCTGGGCATAGGGCAAAGTAGGGATACAGGTGTTAGGCTTTTTAAAAATAGTTTTTAAGCATTTTACAGTTCATACTAGTTAACAGATGACTTGAATGTTGTGTCCTCATATGGTTAAGTACAGGCGGTCCCCGGGTTATGACGGTTCCGGCTTACAACATTCCGAGGTTACGACGCTTTTTCTTAAATATTCAATGGAAAAATCCGTCCTGGGTTACAACGCTTGTTCCGAGGTTACGACGCTGACGCTTCCGACGCTCCGAGTTAACGACGCTTTTAAAAAACGCATGCTATGATAAAAATCCTTTATAGTTTAGCACAGTATATAATAAAAATAAGTTTTTGGTTACATTACAACAAAAATTTTGAGGTTATGATGATTTTCGAAACTTTTTATGTCGTATTTTTTAAATTTTTTTAGTGACGCCTCATATGCGGAACTAGTTTCCGAGCGAATGAATACACTAGCGCAAATAATGAAAAAATCATTGCTTGTTTCCAGTACATAATTAAAAAAACTAAGTTTCAGGTTAGATTACAACGCAAATTCCAAAGTTACAACGTTTTTTTATGCTTTTTAACGATACCTCATACGCAGAACTAGTTTCTGAGCGGAGGCGCATAAATTAATTTACACTATTAAACTGTATGGTAAATTGACCGAACAACGACCTCGAACGGTCGAGGACGCTAAGCGTAACAATACCAAACAACGCTACCTCAATCGCGTGCTTGCCTGCATTTCACTAGGTTGTGTGCTGATCCGTTGCTGATTTTCATTGCTTTTTTGCGGATTTACTATGGTTCCTAAACGGCAGAGAACTTCCTCCGATGATAGTTCATCCAAGAAGAGGAAGGTCATCACCATGGTGGTAAAATATGACGTGGTCAAGCGTTTGGAGAAGGGAGAAACTAACACCGAGATAGGTCGTGCTTTAGGGTTGAGCAGGACGACCATGGTAACCATAGTGAAGGACAAGGAACGTATTCTGAAGCACGTTAAGGATGCTGCACCGATGAAGTCAACGGTGATTAACAAGAAGCAACGTAGCCAGAGCATTGTTGAAATGGAGAAATTCCTCATGATATGGCTGGAGGACCAGAACCAGCGACGTGTTCCGGTGAGCTTAAGTGTGATCCAGGAGAAGGCTAGAGCACTGCATGAGGCAGTAGTGAAAAAGTTTGGAGAAGGCAGTGCTGGTGGTGAATTTTCCGTGAGTAGAGGTTGATTTAACCGTTTTAAGGCTCGTGCAAATTAGCATAATGTGAAGCTGCAAGGTGAAGCTGCTAGTGCTGATAGCGAAGCAGCAGAAAATTTTCCAGGTGGTTTGGCTGAGATAATTAAGGATGGTGGTTACACGGCTGACCAAGTCTTTAATGTGGATGAGACTGGATTATTTTGGAAAAGAATGCCAAATCGAACATACCTCTCCAAGGAGGAGAAGTCAGCACCTGGCCATAAAGCTGGTAAGGAGCGACCGACTTTGCTGTTTGGGGCCAATGCAAGTTGCGATTTGAAACTTAAGCCCTTGCTGGTGTATTTGGCCATGAATCCCAGGGCTTTCAAGGGCATTTTCAAGAGTCAACTCCCTGTGATTTGGAAATCAAACAAGAAGGCTTGGGTTACCTTGATGGTCTTCGAAGATTGGTTCAATGACCATTTCGTGCCAGCAGTGGAACGGTATTAGACTTCGAAGGGTCTGCCTTTTAAGGCCCTTTTAGTCCTGGACAATGCCCCTGGTCACCCTTCAAATTTGAGCGACATGCACCCTAATGTGAAGGTGATGTACCTCCCACCCAATACCACATCACTGATACAGCCAATGGACCAGGGAGTAATTGCTAATTTCAAGGCTTACTACCTTAGAAGGACCATACGTTTTGCTTTGAGGGCCATAGAAGCTAACAAGGAGTTGACACTGAAGCAATTCTGGAAGGGCTACAACATTGCTGATGCAGTGAAGAACATTGCAAGTGCTTGGGACGAGGTGAAGACGACCACTTTAAATGGGGCCTGGAAGAAACTGTGTCCACAGTTTGTGCACAGTTTTGAAGGCTTTGACCAGACAGAAGACGTCGAGACTGTGACGAGGAAGATCGTAGGGCTAAGCAAGAGGCTGAAACTAGATCTTGAACCTGATGATGTAACAGAGCTGCTGGCATCCCATGGAGAGGAATTGTCAGCAGAGGACCTCCTTGAGCTGGAGCAACAAATGATTGAGGAGGAGGAGGCGGCACGAGAGCCAAAACCCAGGTCATTAACTGTGAAAGGCTTGTCAGAGGGTTTTACTCATTTGGAGAGAGCCTTGACTTCTTTTGAGGCAGAAGACCCTAACGTTGCCAGGTTTGACAAAATAAAACGAGTAATTATGGATTCGGTAACTTTCTACAAGGAGACCCTGAAGGAGAAGCAGACGAAGAGAAGTGTGCAGTCCAGGCTTGACACTTTCTTTCACAAGTCTCCAGTACCACCACCTCCCACTCCTAGTCCTGGTAAGGAATTCTGAACTGTTTTACTAATTTATGTGTTTACATAGTGTATATAAAATGTGTTAATTTTTTAATGTAACATATACTAAATGTTAGAGTAAATTTTAACTTCATTAATTTTCATCATTTGTAATTTTATTGCAGAAGTGGTGACAGTTCCAGATCCCCGTAGCAGCCCGTCCACCTGTATCAGGTAAGCAATTTCATTTTTCTCATTTTCATGTTGGAAATTGTTTACTACATTATGGCATACATACACTACTACATAGTGGTACAATGTGTTTGATGTTGCATAACCTTATTATTTTTTTTTTTCATTCCAGACACCTTTGATAGTGACAGCGACCCAGATGACCCTGAGCCTTTCCATGGTTTAGATGGCTCGCCCTATTCATCAGGTAAGGAATCCTTAACAAATGTGTATAAAATGTTTTATAAATTGCTAATAGAAATTTTATTAAAAGTGTACATACATATGCTACAGTTACATCCACCTTACATTTATGTACCCCATCATTCTTTCCAGATCTAGATGTTCCCTCATCAGAGCCCAAATCAGTTGATACGAGTAGTATCACCTCTCCAACTCCTTCAGGTAAAAGAATTCTTCATTTTTTATATTGTATTACTACATATGTCAAACAGTAATAACATGTGCAGTAGTTACAGTAGTATATACATACTCTATCATTTATATTTTTTATCATTCCACTCCCAAGCACCTACCCATCCCACTCCATAGCCCAGCCACCCACTCTCATCTACCATATGCCCATCCCAGTAAGCAAGCCAACCACTAGAATTTGATAAGGACATTTTTTTTTATTAATGTTTTATTATTTACATATGTAATAACCATGTTATGTATGTAACATACATACTAATCATATGTACATTATCATTCCAGACTGACATGCGCCTTGTGACTTATATAAATCAGACCTCTACATAGCCTACATGTCTTCATTTTGCTGAAGGTAAGGAATTCTCAGTTGTTTTTAATGTGTGCATACAGTAAATTGTTAATTATGGAACAATAAATTTTGTACACTTAAGTGGTTACATACTGTCCTTTAATATTAATTCTTCATTCCAGACTGCCCATCATCCTAGCCTGTTATCTGTGATAAAGCACACTGAAGTTAGGTATGGAATGTGTGGTGAAACTAAACTGAATTTTAGGGCCACATTCGGTACAGTTTCATTCAACCTTAAGCCCTCCTGCACTAGCTTTGAATGAGACTAAGTTACAGTGCTGAGGAGTTTAGTAACTTACTTAAAGTCAAGAAACCTTGCATTTTATTCAACAACAGTGCAGTTAAGAAACAATCAACTGTATTTCCTGCACCAATTCTTTTTGGGTGATGCCACACGGGTTCACAAAGACGCATTTAAAGTTTAAATACATATAATTAATATTTAAAGAACAGAACAATTATTCAAATTATGTTAAGAAGCAAGAAAACTAACACATTACTGCAAAAATTATTAACAAAACGTTCCGTTACTTCGATAGAAATAAAACTTAAATGGCAAACAGGATCTCAGAATATCCTAATGAAGAAGTTACTGCAATGACGACGACGATTCACGAGGTGATGTGGCTGGATCTTACAAGAATACCTTCTTTTGCTTGCCTTCGTGGAGTCAGATGCTAGAATCAGAGAGCTTCACCTTTCCAGTTTCCACCCTAGAAGAAAACTAGGGAGGAGTATATTGCATAACACAGGTGTCACATATACAAAATTACAGGGTTACGTAACAAACATCAACTTAAAAACAAACATCAAGTGCTTTAATCGTAACCCAACATACAAAAAAAAAAGGGAGGGGGGGATTTCGTCCAGAAGGCAAGCATAAATTACTGGCATGTGCCCTTACAATAAGAAAATAATATATACATAGTCTCCACAGGAAGAAGTTTGACAACACTGTAATTATACGTCATCTAATTATATAGAGATGGACAAAATATGCAAAAAAAGTGGTTTATTACTTTGCATATCAATGTACTAATTTATACCAACTCATTGCTATAGTTAATATAATAAAACTACTTCTGTGGAGCAAAATAATCATATAACGTATTTCCATAGAAACTAGGAAATTTTATTCAAAACAAGTACTCATAAAAAACTAGGAAATTTTATTCAAGGGGAATAAATGGCAATTTTTGACAGAATGCTCTACACCTCCATCTCCATCTCCCACAGCCTAGGTAACAGCTTTGAGACTCACTAAAAGTTGGTAAGTTATGTAAGGAATTTCTAAACTAAGTTTTATACTACATGTTATATCTGATATTAAACCACTGTATGGTGCATATTACTGTATGTAACTTACTATGCATAGAGGACTTACTGACATAATTATTTTTTGTACATTCCAGAATCCCAGAACCCCCTGAATGATTTAGGCTATGGGGCCACATAAGACTTTGTCCAGGGTTACATAGCACGACAACTTTAAACTAAAAGTATGGAATTAATTAACATACATTAACTAAGTTTTATACATGTTATATCTGATATTAAACTACTGTATGGTGCATATTACTGTATGTAACTTACTATGCATAGAGGACTTACTGACATAATTATTTTTTGTACATTCCAGAATCCCAGAACCCCCTGAATGATGTAGGCTATGGGGCCACATAAGACTTTGTCCGGGGTTACATAGCACGACAACTTTAAACTAAAAGTAAGTAATTAATTAACATACATTAACTCTTTTAGTACTCTTGATATATCTACAGTAATTAACATATTGCATTCACGACTTTCTGTAGTATATTTTGTATTAATTTTGTTACTTTTTCCTTCCAGAACCAACATTTTTCACACAACTCCAGGTTGTACTACACATTACAAGTTTCATCAAGGGATAACTGCAAGTAGAAGCACCATTTTTGGATGGAAAAAACCCTTCAGGAAAGTATACGTATCAAATGTAACATGTAGTAGTGTACTACCAAAGGATGAAAAGTAAGGTTTTTACATACAGTATGTACATACATACATAACTTTTTTTATTAGGAATTTCCAACCAAGTTTGATTACATGTTATAAACCACTGTACGTATGGTTACTATACTGTATGTAACTTACTAACATACATGACTTAACTTAGATAATTTTTTTGTACATTCCAGAATCCCAGAACCCCCTGAATGATGTAGGCTATGGGGCCACATAAAACTTTGTCCAGGGTTACATACATAGCACGACAACTTTAAACTACAGTACTAAAAGTAAGGAATTATACATAGTAATTAACATACATTAGTAACTAAGTTTTATATTATTTTAAAAAAAAAGTGACCAAGATCTCTCACATGGGATAAGTGATCAAGGTCTCTCTCATGGGATAACTGGAAACTTTGCAAGGTTGGTAAAATCTCCACTCCCTGCTGAACAGATGGTGTAGACCAATCATTTACAACATGCATACCAGTAGTACACTGATATTAAACCAGTGTATGGTGCATATTACTGTATGTAACTTACTATGCATAGAGGACTTACCGACAAAATTATTTTTTGTACATTCCAGAATCCCAGAAACCCTTGAATGATGTAGGCTATGGGGCCACATAAGACTTTGTCCAGGGTTACATAGCATGACAACTTTAAACTAAAAGTAATGAATTAATTAACATACATTAACTAAGTTTTATACATGTTATATCTGATATTAAACCACTGTATGGTGCATATACTGTATGTAACTTACTTTGCATAGAGGACTTACTGACATACTAATTATTTTTTGTACATTCCAGAATCCCAGAACCCCCTGAATGATGTAGGCTATGGGGCCACATAAAACTTTGTCCAGGGTTACATAGCACGACAACTTTAAACTAAAAGTAAGGAATTAATTCACATACATTAACTCTTTTACTCTTGATATAACTCAAAGTAAGGAATTATAAACTAAAAGTAAGGAATTAATTAACATACATTAACTCTTTTACTCTTGAAATCTATAATTTACATATTGCATTCAGGACTTTGTGTAGTATTTTGTACTAATTGTGTTATACTTTTACCTTCCAGAACTACCAGACTGGGATTTTAGTGTACTCCAGGATGTACAACCGAAGGATTACTTCAAGAATTTGCATAGTGTACCTAAGGATACTTCAAGAATTTGCATAGTGTATAGTGTATAATCTAACCTAAGGATTACTTCAAGAATTTGCATAGCGTATTAGTGTATATAAACTCAACTAAGGACTTGGTACTTCAAGAATGTGCATTTATAGTGTCACAAGAGCATAGTATGTATTAATAAAGATTACTATACCTTCAAGAACCATCCTTTGGCATTGAAATACAGGCGGTCCCCGGGTTACGACTGGTCCAGCTTACGACGTTCCGAGGTTACGACACTTTTTCTTAAATATTCATTGAAAAATCCGCCCTGGGTTACGACGCTTGTTCCGAGGTTACGACGCTGACGCTCCGAGTTTACAATGCTTTTAAAAAACGCATACTATGATAAGAATCCTTTATAGTTTAGCACAGTTTCTCTCCTCAGCATCTCTCTTCTTCTCTCTCTCTCTCTCTCTCTCTCTCTCTCTCTCTCTCTCTCTCTCTCTCTCTCTCTCTCTCTTTGTATTTTCCGACGAAAATAATCACTAATTAGTGTATTTTGATGTTTATTTTCATGACTAAATACATTTTTATAATACAAAAATGATTTACTAATTTTCAAATATTAATTTTGATTAATACTGTATTAGTAAGTTTAATAAGTTGAAATGATATCACATAATAAAAATAATAATTCTCTCTCTCTCTCTCTCTCTCTCTCTCTCTCTCTCTCTCTCTCTACTACAAAGATGTATGTTTTTTTGTATGATAAATAAATGATTTACTATTTTCAAATATTAATATTAATTTATATAGCAATAATATCAATTCATTAAAAAAATACCATAGTGAATTAGTAAGATTTTAGCTTATATTTAAAAAATTATGGAAGAATGAAGGAAATCCCAGTCTTCTTCAAGTAACTTCCAGTAACCTTTTCTCGAGATCCAGGTACTAAAACTCAGATATATCAAGTTCTGTGACAGCCAGGAGGGGGAAGAGCTGCAGTGTTGCAATCACGTGGTCCTGAAATTTTCCCCTCTCTCTCTCTCTCTCTCTCTCTCTCTCTCTCTCTCTCTCTCTCTCTCTCTCTCATTTACTGAGAATCGAAATTTTTTATGTACTTGTACTATTTGTTTTTAATACTTTCAAATAATAATAATAATAACTGTAATTACAAAATTCATATGTGATAGTATTTTAAAGAAATACAATACGTACTAATCTATCCATGTCACTTTTAATTAAGGTTAACTCTCTCTCTCTCTCTCTCTCTCTCTTGCCACACAAGATAATAATGTGTCATAGTGGTAACTCCCTCCCTCTTTTTCGCTGGAAGCATTATAAGTATTTTTTGAGAGAACAGAAAGAGAGAAAAACTCTCTCTCTCTCTCTCTCTCTCTCTCTCTCTCTCCATTCGTCTCTCTCATCTCTCTCTCTTTTACCGAGATGAAAGAATTTTTATGGTACTAGTATGTAAAATTTTTATTGATAATTTCAGTTATTTAATAATAATAATAATAATAAAACTTTAATTACAAAATTCATAATGGTCGTATTTTAAAGAGATGAAAATGACCTTCCCATTTCACTTGTAAGGATAATTCCTCTTTCTTACTGAGATGAGAGAATTTTTATGGTAGATGCACGTGTTTATTATATTTTCAAATAATAATAATAATAATAATAGAAGTAGTAATAATACGATAACTAATTTCAAAAGAAAATTCTTCCCTTTGTCTTTTTCTGTATCAATTCAACTCCAGTGACACTCGGAGCTTTACAATGCCATACAATGGTCAATGAATTTAATGGTTTTATGTAATCTCTCTCTCTCTCTCTCTCTCTCTCTCTCTCTCTCTCTCTCTTACTGAGATGAGATCATTTTCATGGACATGTATGTAATAAGTTTATCATTAATATTTTCCAATAATAATACTATTAACTGTAAATACAAAATTCATATCTGAGTATTTTAAATACAATAATCATTCCATTTCTCTCTTTTAAATACTGTAAGGACAACTCTCTCTCTCTCTCTCTCTCTCTCTCTCTCTCTCTCTCTCTCTCTCTCTCTCTCTCTCCACAAGATACTTGTCATACATTTGGTGTTTCTATTTCTTCCTTTTATCTCTCTCGCTCTCAGCAAAAGAATTGATAGACAGACAAACATAATTGCACAGTCCTCTCTTTCTCTCTTCTCTGGAGAAATATGTGTATTTATGGGAGGGGGAAAAAGTTGCCTACAGACATTCATTTCAATCTATTGAAACCGTAAGGAGTTATTTCTCTCTCTCTCTCTCTCTCTCTCTCTCTCTCTCTCTCTCTCTCTCTCTCTCTTGTATTTTAATGAAAATATACAGTAATTTGTGAATACACAGTGTTGCACAGGAAAAAAGTAAATTAGTGATAATTTTAGAGATACGGCCCTAAGAAAAATTGCAAATTAGTGAAATTTTCCCTGTGGACATGTTTTCAAGAACGTCGTTCCGGCTTACGACAATTTTCTGGTTACAACGCGTCTTAAGAACGGAACCCCCGTTGTAACCCGGGACTGCCTGTAACCACACTACACATCATGCAATACTTGCATGTCACACAGGTAAGGTCTCTTTAACTTTTTATTAGTTTAAGGCATATTTCCAAGTGTCGTTCCGGCTTACGATGATTTTCGGGTTACGACGCGTCTCAAGAACGGAACCCCCGTCGTAACCCGGGGACTGCCTGTAGTCGTAATGTACGATGGTACAGAACCTTTGATCCTTCACGCAAACTCCACACCGGTAGCCTTCAGAGAACGCCGTAGAAGATCTGTCCTTGTAACTTCTCCATACATGAGAGGCTAGATAGCCACATACGAGGCTTCAGTTCCCCTCCATTCATGTGAGGTATAATATACTACATTGGAGGATAGCTTGACAATGAAGAGACCAAGATTTACAAAACTGACGTCGAGGTACTCTCTCCTTCAGGCATCTTATCTGATGGACGGAATATGGGTGAGTTCACAGACTATGAAGGTAAGTTAAACTGAGTTACTTGCATATGCCTAAGAGTAGGTCGGGCTGATACTAGAATTGACCCATCTTCCGTGTAAATGTTAATCGGGCTAATTCAGGTGTTCAGCAAGTGTATTGCAATATGAAGTTTTCATAATAAAACTGCTATTGTAATACTTCCCTGAATGCCTGAATGAATAATGATTATGGCAATTGAAGGTGGGAACCGTCTGCCAGCCGATTTCTGGCAGCAGTGTTGCCAACAGTAGACGGGTAACTCAGTAAACAATGTTTACCTGCAGCGTTGGTAATGCTGGCAGTTAAAATTTTCACAAATATGGGTAAATGAGTGGGATTATGTTCGGGCTGGTCAGGTGACCAGGGCTAATTCCGGTATTCAGGTAAGTATTACAATATTAGTTTTATTATGAAAACATCACTTCTCTATTAGCTGGCACATTCGCCATATGGAGGAGTTATGAAGTTCCATTTGACAACGTCTGTGTGTGTGTGTGTAAAAGAGAGAGAGAGAGAGAGAGAGAGAGAGAGAGAGAAATTGGTGGTTGGATGGTTAATGACTGTATTGGCTGTTGGTGAGTTCTGGGTTGTCTGTTGGTGCTTTTGATTGTTAGAGTTCTGTGTTTTGAGTTTTTTTTTTTTTTTTTGGTGAGTCTTTGGTCAGTCTTGGGTTAGAACCTGTGACAGTCAGTAGTGTCAGGAGCAGTTGGTTGAAGGCACTGATATTCAGCTGAGTTGTGTGTTTTTGTTTGTTATTTGGTTGTTGTTAAGTTAGTGTTGTTTGCTTAGAGTTGCTGTGCCTGTGCTGTTGTGATTTTTTGTGTTGTTTGTGCAGTTGTCATTTGTTGTGTTGTTGAGTTTTTGTTGTTATATGTGAGGTTGTGGTTGTGTTCCTGGGTTGTTTGCTGTGTTGTTAGGTTGTGGGTGTGTTCCTTGGTTGTTTGCTGTGTTGTTGAGTTGTGGTTGTGTTCCTTGGTTGTTGTTGAGTTGTTGGGTTGCAGTCCTTGGGTGTTGTGTTGTTGGGTTGTGGTTCTTGGTGGTTGTTGTTAGTGTCTCAGCAACCTTGACCGGCGGACAGCACAGCATAGCCCTGGAGTATCTGGAGTTGGTAAGTACGACATGTGTATTGTGTGTGTTTTTTTTTTTTTTTTTTTTTTTTGTAGGTATAGGTCAATTGTCCTGCATGTATGCTGTAGTGTAAAGAGGAAAGTGTGACGGGTGAGTTGGGCAGCTGGAGTGATTGGGTTTATGTGGGGGGATTTTGCCAGCTCGTTTTTTTAGCTTGTGATCCCGCCACATTATTTTTTGGCACCTGAACAGGGACTGTTGGTGCAGCAGCTACAGGGCAATTGGGGTAGTGAGTTGTGTGATTGGTGGAGAAAGTGATGGAGAGGAATGGGTTGAAGGAGATAGAGAGGCTGAAGGAGGAGCTGAGGTTGGCGAGGGAAGCTAAGGGAAGGTTAGAAGTGGAGAATGAGAGGTTGAGAGTAGAGTGTGAGGAGCTGAAGAGCGAGTTAGAGGAAATGAGAGGAATGCTTACCTTACCTTACAGACCTTACATGTTGTTCGGGTTGCCCCAGGTCCCTCAGTGTGAGGCACCTCTAATGTCTACCAGAGAGTTGCTAGTACATCTTCCGGTATATTTTGCATCTTCCAATCTTGGATGGTCTGGGATGCAGTTTAGATATTTGTCGAGCTTATTCTTAAACACATCTACGCTCACTCCTGATATATTCCTCAGATGAGCTGGCAACGCATTGAAGAAGACCGCGCATTATCGATGCTGGTGCGTAGTGGATTAATGTCCTGTGTGCTTTCCTTATTTTTCCTGGTATAGTTTTTGGCACTATTAATCTACCTCTGCTTGCTCTTTCTGATATTTTTAGTTCCATGATGTTTTCTGCTATTCCTTCTATCTGTTTCCATGCCTGAATTATCATGTAGCGTTCTCTTCTCCTTTCTATACTATATAATTTTAAGGATTGTAGCCTTTCCCAGTAGTCAAGGTCCTTAACTTCTTCTATTCTAGCTGTAAAGGACCTTTGTACACTCTCTATTTGTGCAATATCCTTTTGATAGTGTGGGTACCATATCATATTGCAGTATTCAAGTGGACTACGAACATATGTTTTATAAAGCATAATCATGTGTTCAGCTTTTCTTGTTTTGAAGTGCTGTAACAACATTCCCATTTTTGCTTTACATTTTGCCAACAGAATTGCTATTTGATCATTGCATAACATGTTCCTATTCATCATCACACCAAGGTCTTTAACTGCTTCCTTATTTGTGATTGTCTCATTATTAGCTCCCCTATATGCATATAGCTTTCCTTCTCTGTCTCCATAATTTATTGATTCAAATTTATCAGAGTTAAATACCATCCTATTTACCTCTGCCCAATCATATACTTTGTTAAGGTCTCTTTGTACTGCGTTCCTATCTTCATCACAAGTAATTTCTCTACTTATTCTTGTGTCATCAGCGAAACTACTCACTACCGAATCCTTAACATTACTGTCTATGTCTTCAATCATAATAACAAACAGTATTGCAGCTAACACCGTACCTTGTGGCACACTGGATATTACCTTGGCTTCATCCGATTTCTCATCGTTTGCAATAACTATCTGTTTTCTGTTGTGTAAATTTTTTTTTAACCATCTTCCTACTTTATCCACGATATTGTGTTTTCTAATTTTCTTCGCTAATATATTATGGTCTACCTTGTCAAAAGCTTTTGCAAAGTCTAGATAAACCACATCTGTTTCATTTCCACTTTTCACATTTTTGAATATGTTCTCACGGTGGACTAACAGTTGGGTTTGTGTACTTTTTGCGGGTACGAAACCATGTTGTCCTTTATTAAACAAATTATTTTTTATTAAATGTTTCATAATATTTTTCTTCATTACCCTTTCATACACTTTCATAATGTGATGTTAGACTCACAGGCCTATAATTACTTGCCTCTAGTCTTGATCCACTTTTGAAAGTAGGGGTAATATATGCTAATTTGTGCTCATCATAAATCTTGCCTGTATCTACACTTTGTCTTAATAATATTGCAAGTGGCTTTGCGATAGAATGAACTACTTTCTTTAACAAAATAGCAGGAACTCCATCAGGCCCTGCTGCAGCTCCATTTTTAATTTCATTAATAGCCTGCACAATATCAGCTTCATTAATATCTATGTCAGCTAAATATTCACTATTTTCGTCCCTTACTTCTATATCATTATCTTCCTTATCTATTCTAGGGGTGAATTCTCCTTTATATCGTTCTGCCAATATGTTGCAAATTTCCTTTTTTTCATTCGTTAATCTCCCTTCAAATCTTAGAGGGCCAATTTCTATTCTTCTTTCATTCATCTTTTTCGCGTATGAGTATAATAGTTTGGGGTTTTGCTTGATATTTATTAGGGTTTTTTCTTCCAAGTCCCGTTTTTCATTTTCTTTTGATTGTATAATCTTTTTTTCTGCATTTTCTATCTTACTTTTTAGTTCTATAACTTTCCATGCATTTTTTTTCTTTTGCAAGACCTTTTTTCCACTTTCTGATTTTCTGGAACAAGATCCTTCTGTCTCTTAGTATGCATGACTGATGTTTACTCTTCTTCTTCGGTATATATTTATCCACTATTTTCTCTAATATTTTATATAATATCTCCGTATTTACCCTTATGTCATCACTTACGAAAATGTTATCCCAATCTTTGTTTAATTCTTCATTTATTTCTGACCATTTTATATTTTTACTGTAGAAGTTGTATTTTCCATACCCTTCCCGCTTTTTCATTTCTTGCTTATCTCTGTTTTCACTTGCTTTGGAATGGACTGTTAATTCTATGACATTATGGTCTGAAATATTCGCATTATAAACTATTATTTCTTTAACATAATTCATCTCGTTCACAAATACTAGGTCTAAAGTATTTTCCTTTCTTGTTAGCAGGTGATTTATTTGTTGAATGTTGTATTCTAGTAGCATATCTAATAGCTTTTCGAATTGCCTCTTATCTTCTGCACTACTATTACTCTCTTTTTTATATGTATAAGTACAACCACAATCTCCTATTCGTTCTTTCCAGTCTACGAAAGGAAAGTTGAAGTCTTCAGATAGGAGAATAGTCCAGTCCTTGTGATTTCTACATATATCATCCAATTTTTCTATTATTAAGTCAAACCCTTTAGTATTAGGAGGTCTATATATTCCTATGTTCGTTAATTTTTCAGATTCAAATTCTACCGCTATTAGTTCACATTCTGAGTTACTATATTTCTCATATATTTTTCCTTGTTTTTTGTCTTTCCCATATATTGCGGTTCCCCCTTGATTCCTATTTTTTCTATCTGATCTATAAGTTTGGAACCCTTTTATTTGATCATCATTCCCAGTCTCTTGGGAATACCAGGTTTCACTTATATTCATTATATCTATTTTCTTTTCAATTTGGGTTAGTTCTTCTAAGTACTCTATTTTTCTTTTTGAGTTACTCGTAACTAAACCCTGCGCATTCATCACTATGATGGTTTGCGTGTTTTCTCCTTCATTTAATATTGGTAATAAAAAGGATTTTCCCATGTCTCTTTCCTGTTCTGGTATGTTGTTCTTTTTTTCATTTCCAGAAATTCTGACATTAAAAAATCCAACTTTTCCATAATATTTGATCTTCCTTCATCATAATTATTCATTTTGTGTCTGAATCTGCAATTTTCTCTGTATCTGCAATTTCCTCTTGCATGATAAATACAGTTATTATCTCTTGAATAGAATCGTGGAGCTGATGCTTTGAAATTTTTTGCTGACACCTCTGCATATCTCGTTGATGGCTTGCTTATTTCTTTTACCTGATATTCTTTATTCCTCTCTTTATTTGTTTCTGTCTTATTTTGGATTTTATTACTTGATTGGTTATTTATTTGATTATGATTCATGGCTACAGGGTGCATATATTTACATTTTTTGTCGAACTTACATCCTTTTCCTTCTTTTAGGTTTTAGCATATTTTTGTATGCAGATCTCTGCAATCATCCTCATAGCCATCTAGGTATGCACATTTACCATATATTTCATAGTTGTGACATACCTTAGGATGTTTGTAGTAACATCTTTCTCCAAATCTGCAATTCCCTCTTTTCAAAAGGTTGCAGACTTTGTCTTTTTTGTCTATTTTTTCCTCTTTCCCGTCATTGTGGAGATCTGGGTAGAGCCTCTTCGGGATTTTCTTTTGTGTTGTCATATCGTAATTTATTTCTTCGTAGGTACACTGCTTTATTGCCTCATATGTAGTATCAATGAGTATCTCTGCATCCATACTTTTATCTTGTTCTTTGTTTTCCTTATTTTTTTCTGTCATTTCAGTTTTGTTTACTTCTCTTCCATTTTCCTCTTCTTCTTCTTCTTCCTCTTCCTCTTCTTCTTCATCCTCAACTATTTGTACATTCAATCTTGATTTAATAACATTGTCTATCCATGATAGACATGTTGAGCAAAATATTCTTGTATCTTTTCTCATATCTTGCATTACCTGAGCACACTGTGGATGGGTCGGAATGTTGCATGCAGCACATTTTCTGATTAGGTTTTGTGGATTAACTATGCTATACCACACCTTACACAGTTTGCATGCTTTTGGCATTCTTTTTCCTAATGCATCAATTAGGATATTCACAAGGTTCACCTTATTCATTTTCTTTGTCGGAATATGTTGGTTTATGTATATCTTCTTTATGAGTCTCTTGACCACTTGGATTTTATTTGGAACTTCTTCAATTATTTTCAAGATGTTTTCAGTTGATTTGTTCCAGTTTGAAGGATTATATCCTTCTAATATATCTATGAATGCTTTTGTATCTTTTTGGTTAGGACTGTTGCTGATCTCATAGATGAGAAATGCCAGTTCCCTTCCTGCTACCTCATCGTATTGCGAATTTGCCAAGCAAGCTAAATTTTGCCATTTCTTTCCGCAGTTGGAACTTACTGCCATCTTGTTCTGATTTACAGTATTTCACTTGATAAACTAACTTAGAAGACGCTTTATCCTACTATTTTCACACTAATCTTATCACCGATAGTTCACGAACACTTCTAGATATTTCTCAAATTCTAGACGTATGTTAAACTTGTGATATCTGTTGATTAATCTAACTTCGCGCGGGAACGTCTCACCAAGCAAGATGGCTACTAAGGAGTGAAAGGTGGAAATGAAAGAAGAGGTGAAAGGAGCGGAAGAGAGAATGGTTGAGAAAATGGACGAAAAATTCAGGGTAATGATGAATGCAGTGCAAGAGATGATGCAGGAAATGATAAAGGGATTCATGGGAGAGGGAGCTGTAGGAGGTAGGCCTACTGGGTCTTGTGAAGGGCCAGGAGTGGTAAAGAAAGTGAAAGAGCGAATGGATGAGAATACGAGTGATGAAGGTGATTTGGTTGTGATAGATAAGGGAAAGAAGGGGAAGACACAGGATAAGGATAAACCTGAGGAAAAGAATAAGAAGGGGGCTGAGGAAAAGAAGACTAAGGGAAAGAAGGTTAGGATGACGGACAGGATGAGACTAGGACTGAATACATTGGGGAAAGGGCTGAGAGTGATTTAGATAGCGGTGATTGGAAACAGGTAGCTAGAAAGAAGAAGGGTAAGAAGAGCGTGGTCAGGAGTGTGGACGTGAGTATGGAAGTGGATTCGCTGTATTCGGAAGATGGAAAGAAGGGTTAGAATGGAAGTAGTGGAAGTGAGAGTAGGAGTGAGCAAGAAGTATGAAAGGCTGTGTATATGAGAGAGGTACCCCGATGTGCACAATACGAGGAATATGGTAGTAGGGACATAGGGGACTTTTTAAAGAATATGAGAGGTATTGTGAGGCAAAGTATGGGGAACAAGAGAGTCTGGGCAAGATAGTTAGGTAGCTTTTTGATGGGATTTTTGTTGAGTATGTATGGGGTAATGATGAGTGTAGGGAATGTGCTGTATGAGAGTGTAATAGCTAGGATTGTAGAACAGGCAAAGAGGATAAAGAGTAGCGTTAAATATAGGAGAAAGCAAGATTTTGAAGAGGCAAGAATAAATGTTGGTGAGTCATTGTCAATGTATTTCTGTAGGTTAGAAACATTAGCCAGGAAAAAGTTTGGGGACGAAGGGATAAATGAGTGTAAGGAGTTAGTGCGGAAGTTGTTGGCGACTGTACCAGAGAGTGTATACGAGTTTATGAATCTGAAACGTAAGGAGAAAATGCGATGGACGAATGAAAGGTTGACGTGGAACTACATTTTAGAAATAGTAGAGGATTGCGAGCTAGATAGGTGTATGAAAGAGAGTAGAAGTGTTAGTGTTAGGACTGAAGTAGCTGAGGTTGTACCAGAGTTTAAGAGCTATAGGGAGGCAGTTTTTGAAGGGCTGAGGAGAATGGCAGAGTGAGTGGTAGATAGGAGCGTTAGGGCAAATAACGTGAGTGTAGTTAGCCTTAAAAGAGATAGGAGTGCGAGTGTCGGAAGAGTAGGGTCAGTTAGTTGTGAGCGTGAGCAGCAGTGTTATAGATGTGGTAAGGTAGGACACAGGAAGAAGTGGGCATTAGGAGCGTGCTTCGGGTGTAGGCAAATGGGGCATTTGGTGAGCGAGTGTAAGAAAGATAGGGATAATCAATGTTATAGGCATGGACAGGCAGGGCACATAGCTAGTGGATGTCGGGGTACCCATATGAACATAGTTTGCGGCAACTGCGGGAAGAATGGGCATTATGCTAGGATGTGTAAAGAACAGCGTGCAAAATGTGTTGAATGTGAAATGGAAGGTCACGTGGCAAGTGTGTGTAGGCGAAAGAGGATGAGTCAGGCTGGGAATTCAGGAAACTAGGTGTTAAGGGGATTCAGTTGGGTGGGTCCTCTAGTATGCGACAGTTTGTTTGGGAGAATGCGATGAGTGAGTAGTTGAGGGTGAATAAATGTGAGCTGAGTGTCTGTGAGCAAATGGGTCTGGAAGATCGGCAGTTGGTGTTGGTTGAGTATGGAAGAAAGCGGAAGAAGGTAAGGAAAGGGAATGAATGTGAGCTGCATGATAGAGGGGTTAGTGTTAGGGTAAAAATGGTGGACAAGGCATGTAATACAGATGACTTTGAGGGGAGGAATGATACATATAGCATATGTAGCTTTGAATTGTCAGGGTTTAGTGAAGTTTCACCAGGAAAGGAATCAGGAGGTAAGGATGTAGTTGGCAGTATGAATGAGTCTCTTTGGGAGTTTGGCAGGAGTGTAAATAAGGTAAATGATTTGGCGGCAGAGTTACAAGAGATATTTGAACAAGAGTTAGAAGGGGTAGATGAGATAGTGAATGGGATCTAGGAGGATGGTAGTGAGGGAGATGGTAGTAATGGTAGTCTGACTGGAAGTGGTATGGGAGAAGTTGGTGGTGGTGTAACTGAGAGTGTGTATGAGGGCCCTCAAACAAGATCCAGGGGACCTGTGTCCAAGCATCCGCGGGTGTTGCAGAAGGCCATTTAGTGTGGGTGTTGTGAGTGTAAGGAGACGTTATCAAACGTAAAGGGGGAGGAAATATGGAGGAGTTATGGAGTTCCATTTGACAACGTCTGTGTGTGTATGTGTGTGTGAGAGAGAGAGAGAGAGAGAGAGAGAGAGAGTAATTGGTGGTTGGATGCTGAACGACTGTATTGGCTGTTGGTGAGTTCTGGGTTGTCTGTTGGTGCTTTTGATTGTTAGCTCTGTGTTTTGAGTTTTTGTTGGTGAGTCTTTGGTCAGTCTTGGGTTAGAACCTGTGACAGTCAGTAGTGTCAGGAGCAGTTGGTTGAAGGCATTGATATTCAGCTGAGTTGTGTGTTTTTGTTTGTTATTTGGTTGTTAAGTTAGTGTTGTTTGCTTAGAGTTGTTGTGCCTGTGCTGTTGTGATTTTTGTGTTGTTTGTGCGGTGGTCTTTTGTTGTGTTGTTGTTGTAATATGTGAGGTTGTGTTCCTGGGTTGTTTGCTGTGTTGTTAGGTTGTGGGTGTGTTTCTTGGTTGTTGTTGAGCTGTTGGGTTGCATTCCATGGGTGTTGTGTTGTTGGGTTGTGGTTCTTGGTGGTTGTTGTTAGTGTCTCAGCAACCTTGACCGGCGGACAGCACAGCATAGCCCTGGAGTATCTGGAGTTGGTAAGTCTACATGTGTTTTTTTTTTTTTTTCTTTTCTGTAGTGTAAAGAGGAAAGTGTGACTGGGGAGTTGGGCAGCTGGAGTGATCGGGTTTATGTGGGGGGATTTTGCCAGCTCGTTTTTTTAGCTTGTGATCCCGCCACAGCCATATTAACTTTTTTTCCCACGCCATTTTAATTAATATTCATGAGACAATTTACAGTCTGTTCTTTATAGGCCGAGGTTACTATGATCACAAACATATTAATATGTTCATTTTTTTCTGAATCTCTTCATTAAGTGATGCATATGATATTGAGCGCAATAACCTAAGATAAAAAAAAATCTCCCATACACATGTAAATTTGATATATTTTGTATTTCCCAGAGATAATATACACGAAGAAGACTCTTAAATGCAAAAATACAAATATACATGGAAAACATTGTCAAAATGCCTTGCATAATGTAAAGGCAACAGCAACGACCGAAATGAACATTAAATTGTGGTTTAAACACGTATTAGAAGATTGAAGATAAAAGAAAAACGTTTACTACGGGCCAGAAAATTTCTGGTTAGAATGATATCCTTAATTAACGGTGTATACTCTTTCAATCTCCCATTCAGTCTCGTGGAAGATGCCACCAGTGGATTTATTTTTTCTTTCTCCCGAACACACTCGACTGTTGTCATCCCGGCCAGCCCATTGCCCCAAGGCAAGGGCGATCAGCTGATGTTGTTGTTGTTCGTCAGCAGCTGTGGAAGGACTGTCACTCGCTGCCACCGCGCCTGGGTGACTGGGTCTGGCAGTCGGAGAAAAAGCTTAACAGCGAAAGGACATGGATCGCCCCTCTCCAGCGTTTAGGTCGCCTTTTGGCAGGCCATGGATGACGAACACTGGTGCCGCCGCGGCCGGGGGAGGGGGGAAAGGACTGAAAGGCATTGTAGCAGGTAGGGTGATGTTTAACTCAAATACTAGTATAGGTAGCTACCTACCTACCCGTAGTATAGGATAGTGGGCCTAGGCCCACTGTATTGCCATTTTCTGGTTTCACGCTTGTTTATGAAATTTGATCGATTTTATGGTTGATTCTGATAATGTGGACGTGTCAGTATTAAGATTTGCGATAATCAGAATGTCTGTTTATAGGTACTAGGGTAGCTATAATTATAGCCACGATTATGTAAAGGCTATTCGTTGTCGTGACAGAACTAGTAGTTTAGGATGTTGCTGGCTATATAGCTAGGCCTAGCCTTGTGCCGAGACTTGGGTAGTATCATACCTACCTATACATACATAGGTAGTAGCACCGTAACATTTTTTTTTTTTTTTTTTTTTAATCGAAGGCCAAATTTTGCCAGACAGGCTTAGGCCTTCTGTCGTTGTTTATACAAAGAGAAAGTTTTATATAGGTAGGCTACCTAGTTTAGCAATAAGCCATCCAGTTTAAGGCGTTTTGGGTGTGATGGCATTTGGTTTTGCAGTGTAGGCTAGGCATAGCATAGACTGGCATAACCTACTCTTAGGCTATTGGTTAGGCCAGCTCAGGTGATTCTTTAGCCTTCGTAGTCTTTCATTGTCAAGTTTTTAGTTCTTGTTGGACTAGAGCTGTTGGCTTAAGGTTTTGTTTTAGGCTAAACGATGCCAAATCTCTATATCTGCATCTAGCCTAGTAGGTACCTACAAAAAATGCTGTTATTTTTACAGAAGCAATCCGCTGTTGCCTACACTATGGCAATTGACGTTTTCCTGTTATTTTACTTGCTGTACAAGATTTGAAAGTAATATTTATTCGGACGACTGTAGCTAAGCAGTAATTTACCTTTGAAGACTACATGACGGTACCAATGGGTCGACGTATCGAGTTCAAATGTAAATTCAAGTTTAGTTCCAGTGGAATGGAAAAAATATTCCCTTCAGCTCTTGTAAAGCAAGTAAAATAACATAGGAAAACGTCAACTGCCATAGTCTAGGAAAACTTCAACTGCCATAGTCTAGATCGCCATGAAATAGTTCTATAGATCGATCTACCAAGTGTTCAGCGAAATGTAAACACAGCTGCCATGTTTGAATTCCGCAACCACCACGGAGCCAAGATGTTCACTAAGGGGAAGGCGGGGGGAGGGGGGGGAGCACAGGAGGTATGAGCTAGCTAGGTGACGCTGGGTCGTTGGGTAATGATATGGCTAATAACGATACCTAACCAACAAAATCTAACACTTCTAACTGAAAATTACTAAACCACGATTGTTCTAACAATAGGGGGATATAGTTTGGGAACTTTACCTTAAAGGGGTAGATGGTACAATTCAGATATGCACTTAGGTATGCCGAATCACGAACACAGATAGGTTTCCCAGAATTATTTTAGGATGTCCATATATCGTAACAGAATTTTTAACACTAGGTATTACTGGTGAAAGCACGGTCGCTTTGAGAGTATGGAGCGGGGTATTATAACACTGCTAATACTTCTTGCTAAATTATTTTAAAACGCAATCTGTTGAATCTGGGTATCAGCAGCGCATTGGTGACAAGGCTTCTGATTTGTCGGAAGAATTGTGGGCGGGTACATGTCGAAATTGAGGGGGATAATTTCACACATATGTGGGAACTAACATCGTATTTTCAGAAAAGGAAAACGAAAATGTGCAATACTGCATAACACATACGTGAACAGGATCTTGTAATGAACGGTCAGTACAAGAAATCAGAGAGGCCAGTTAAAGAGACTATGTGAACTCTGTAAAATCGTAAAACTTAGTCTTTAATTTCCATGAAATCTAAGGTGTTGTGCATTATTATTAAAGGAAATAATATTTCAATGAAATGTGTAACCTAACCTAGTAGAACATATTACCTGGCCAGGGGGTGGAACCTCTCTCTCCTCTCTCCTCTCTCTCGTCCATCGTCTCTCTCTCTCTCTCTCGCTCTCTTCTCTCTCGTCCCCCCCCCCCCCCCCGGGTAAAGGAAGACAACTTGAAGGTAGACTAACATATATAATCAACCTAACTTCACTAACCTAACCTATCCTAGTAGGACGTGTTACCTGACCAGGGGGCGGGGGCCCCCCACTCCCCCCCCCCCCCCCCCAGTACTCTCCCATTAAGAAAGACAAACTTGAAGGAAGGCCAACATATAGGTTACCATACTAACCTAACAGAACATATTACCTGACCGGGGGGTTCCGCCCCTTCGTAAAGGAACACAAATTTGAAGGTGGACTAAGATATAACCAACCTAACCTAACCTCTCCTAGTAGAACGTGTTACTTGACCCCCCCGTACCCCCCTTCAAGAAAGACAAACTTAAAGGAAGACCAACATATAGGTTAACATACTAACCTAGTAGAACATATTACCTGACTGGGGACCCCCCCCCCCCCCCCCCCAGAAAGGAAGACAAACTTGAAGGTAGCCTAAGATATAACCAATGAAAATGTTCTAATAATTAGTAAAATTTTATTTAAAAAAATTTTATGGGTGAGAAAGGATTGTAAAATTATGAGTGTAAATAGACAGAGGTGGATAATGGAAAGAGAAGGGAGAAAAAGGTGTAAATTGAAATATGTGTAAAAGGATATACAGTGGTCCCCCCGTATTCGCGGGGGATGCGTACCAGACCCCCCAGCGAATAGTTAGAATCCGCGAATGTTTGGAACCCCTATAAAAAGGCTAAAAACAGCCTATTTTGTTAGTTAAAACTTAAGAAAAACCACTAAAAATTTTCATACTTGGTTTTTTTAATAGTTTTATCACAAAAAGTGCATTTTATGATGAAATTGATAACAAAAACCAGGAATTTGTGGATATTTCTCATAGAAAAATACCGCGAATGCGCGAATTTTCCGCGAATAATGCAGGGAAACGTTCCCGAGAGAAATCCGAGAATGTGTGAGTCCGCGAATCCGGAGAACGCGAATACGGGGGGTCCACTGTAATGGAATATATTATAAGTAGATGTTCCAATAAGGTCAAATTTTAACAAAGAAATTTTTATGGGTATGAAATGTATTCTTAATGATGAAACGCAAACAGTCAGATGTGAATACTGGAAAAGGAAGGGAGTGAGTTGTGTATAAATCATGTATGAAATATCCCAAGCAACTTGCAATTTCACACCAACAGGAAGGTAGGTATCGAATAGTCCTAAAACCCACTTCTAGTCCCACCATGTAGGCATTTTCAGGTGTCTGTCCTCAATTATAACTTAATAGTTCAAGGTATATATTGCCAAATTATTAGGTGAGAACATGACAAAATAAATATTATACCAATAAAGGAAACAGGAATAAACACTAGAATTCATATAACATGATTAAAAAACAAATTAGGAAAATGAATTTATGTAACTCAATGTATGAATACCCCCAATTCTTCACTCGGTCCTATAGCAATGTAGGGGTCATACTGCAACGTGATTGGCTAAATACATGCATCCCTACCGTACACCCCCACTTTTTTCCTCAGTAAGAAGTGCGTTTAGATCAAAAGCTCCCTTACAACTAGCGCATGCACAGTAGAATTGGCGCATGCGTAGTAGGATTCGGTGTTGTAATAGTATAGTGGTAGTAGATGGGATTCGGATGTGAAACGGCTCCACTATCGGTGCTTTGGTTATCTCTTATTTTCGATTGTATTTCGTGTTTTAAGTGTCATAAATAATGGGAAATACCACAATAACACGGCAAAACCTCCCCCCAAGTGGTTTCTCCCCACCCAAAACCCCGGTTCCCACTGGGGTCCCCCTTACTGTAGGATAGAGTTGAACGGCATTAATTCTCCCCAGTGTTTTGTCCCCACCCAAAACCCCGGTTCCCAATGGGGGTCCCCTTTACCGTAGGATAAATTTCAAAGGTAAATTACAGTTGTCCAAATAAATATTACTTAAAATTCTTGTTCAATAGGTAAAACTGCATAGAAAAACCGCAACTGCCATATTCTGGGCCACCGTGGATAGGTACCCTAGATCTACCAAATATTGAACTCAGTAGTTGCTACACAATACTCAACATTAGGTAGTATGCGTATTAAATAGATATTAAAAAATCAGAATGGCTTAGCCTAAAACACCACCTTGAGCCAACAGCTCTAGACTAACAAGTATCAAAGTACCTCAGTGGCGTGGTCGGTATATTGTTGGCCTGCCACCTTGGTGGCTGTGAGTTCAATTCTCGGGCATTCCATTGAGGGGCTAGAGATGTGTATTTCTGGTGATAGAAGTTCACGCTCGACGTGGTTCGGAAATCATGTAAAGCCATTGGTCCCGATGCTGAATAACACTGGTTCCATGCAACGTAACAGCACCATACAAACAAAATAAGTATTGAAAACTATATATTAAAAGACTACGAAAGGTAAAGAATCACCTGAGCCAGCCTAGCCAATTGCATAAGAGTAGGTTATGCCATAGCCTATGCTGTAGGTAGTAGTTCCGTAACTTTTTTGTTAAATGTTTAGAAGAGAGCCGCACCAGTTTTTAAGCCTTAATGGCAAAAAATGGCAAGACACCACCAGATTGGTGTTGCAGAATGGGTAGAAACATAAGGAAACTTTAAAAACAAGAAACTATCACTTTTACACATATGATCTAACCCTAAACCTACTACTACAATTATGGGGGACTCCAGTGGGAACTGGGGTTTTTGGGTTAGGAGCAGAAGAAAAGTGATTTGTGCGGCACTACCTAACCTAACACAACCGCTTAACCTAGCCTAGGGCTCTATCCCTACCTAGGCCAAGTGGGGGGCTGCAACCCTCCCTTAAGGGCACTTACCAGACCTAACCAAGGGTGCCATACCTCTACCTAGGCCTAGCATGGGGGGCTACGGGCACCACCTAACAGAACCATCAAACCTAATCTAAAGTGATGCTGCTGCTACTGCTGCTGTATATATCCTTATGCTACCACCACTATATAATATACTAATTCAAGCTTACCCTCAAGTGTAAGTTGATAAAGATGTGCTGCTGCTTTGAGGAAAACTTGAAGACATTGTGCAGGTCAAATTTACTCTCTCAAAATTAAATAGTCTCTCTGGCACTAATCTACTAGTGTTTGTGTATTTCCAGAGTACACTAGACTAAAATCACCATAACTTAAATAACAGTCACTACAAGATGCTGGAATTTCGTCAACAGGATCTGGAATATTATCCCATAAAAGGGATTTTGATGAAGGAAAAATCTATTTCTGGGCAAGGGCCCGTGTCGCCCAGTGAAATGTCCCTTTAGCACACATTTCTAAGGTAAATTAATGCTAACATACCAGAGAAAAAAGCTAAAATGGAAGTGCCAGAATATTCTGGCTCGCTCACTATATAAAAGGTGTCGGTATGGTTTCTGGGGCGAGTGAAACCACTACCACGGGTCTCTTACCATTTAGATTCATCCCTCTTCGAAATCCCTCTACCAGAGAGGGGCCGATGCAAGGCCCACTCCCAGCTACGACTACTACTAGCGCCTCCAACGCTACCACCAGGGCCTCTACTGGTCATCCTTGGAGTTAGCCTGTCAAGCTTGGGCCCAAGGGTGGGGTTATAATGGAAGGGTGGGATTTCACGGGCCATTGCCCAGAAATAGATTTTTCCTTTGTCAAAATCCCTTTTCTGGGCTCAGCCCGTGTCGCTACGTGAAATAGTACCAGAGAATTGGCCACAAGCTTGAAATAAATTAGTAAAATAGATATTGTAAGGAACAAATGAAAAACAATTAAGGTTTATTAGTATAATCTAAAATAGACTTATAAACTAGAAATAATTATAATAAAGGCTTAAGAGTAAACATAGTAACTTAATATTAACCTTAAAGTTAGATACAATATCATACAATATAAATTCTGTGTGAGTAATCCTAAAATAAAAATAAGGAAACATCACAACTATGTACAACATGTGGCATCCAAGGCATAAGTAAGGCCACATGGCAGAGCCACAGGAAGAACGTCAGTGAGGCAGGTAGAAAGATCTAGATCTAAGCTACTTATTACTACTTAAGCAGTGTCAGGAGAAACTGTTTCCCGCTGCCACTGCTGGAAATTTAAGAGCTTCTAAGGACTTGAGGTGGTGACATTTGAACACTGTTGGAGATTTCCAGCCTGTATACTTTTTCAGATCATCAAAATTCATATGCCGAAAAGTAGTGGACTGAGGTAGCTACTGCCCTAATGTCATGTACCCCGGGGAAAGATTCTGGGTTGGCTTGTTTATTGAAATATAAAATTTGCTGTCTAATTCCTTTTAAGGAAATGGTGCCACCTTTTTCCCTCGTGAATAAAGGGCCTGAAGGTCTTATGGCCGTTCGAGCAAGGTATGCTCTTAGGGCAGTAACTGGACATAAGGAAGGGTCCTGAGGAAGTGGGAGAATTTTCCAAGGGGCCCACCTCACCAGTGGGTCCTCATTTTTAGCTAAAAATTGACGATCTGGAGAAAGTAAGACTTCTCCTGAAGGGAGAAACTCTTATATGACCTGAGTCTCTAGATAGAGCCAACAGTTCAGATACCCTGGCTCCTGAAGCTAGACTTAAAAAGGAATAATGTTTTCCTCAGGAGGGGTAAAAAGTCACATGAATCATTATCAGTATCTGAGGCCAGCTTGAGAACATCATTTAAGAACCATGACACAGACTTAGGCCTCTCTGATGGCCTGAGCCTAGCACAGGCTCTAGGGATAGATGAAAAATAAGAGTCTGCTAGATCTATTTTGAAACCAAACTGGAAGATTTTCTTTAGTGCTGATTTACTAGTAGTGATAGTACTAGCTGCTAAACCTTTTTCAAATAATGATCTAAAAAAGGAGATGGCCAGGTTGGTTGTCATGGTTTGAGATTCAGACTTCCTCAGAAAAATAGCTAGTTTTTTAGCTGCTGAGTCATATTGACGAAGGGTTGACTCGTTTATCCGATTCTAAGAATAGGATGTTTTGAGGGTCAATGTTGGCATCCCTTTTTGCCGCAAACTTCATGAAGTCCATAAAGTTAGGGTTTTCTGAATTCCTGAGGAAGCGTACACAGTCTTCGTTTGTACTAGTTGGGATAATTTGGGATTGGGAATCCGTTGAGGTCGGAGTCCCAACTCCAATAGAAGTGGGAACCAATTGCTCTTGGGCCAATTGGGGGCTACTAGAGCAACGCGTCCCTTGAAAGTCCTGAGTTTGTTCAGAGCCTTCAAAACAAGATTCACTGGAGGAAAGATGTAAATCTTCTTCCATTGATTCCAGTCTATAGCCATGGCATCTGTGGCATAAGCCAGAGGGTCCAGGTTGGGAGCCACGTAGCAAGGGAGTTTGTGATTCGACTCCGTGGCGAAAAGATCCACCTGAAGCCCCGTGACTTGCTGACAGATCCAATTGAATGACTGCTTGTCCAGGGACCACTCCGACTCTAGTGGGACTGAGTGAGATGGCGCATCTGCTATCACGTTCTTTACCCCCGCTAGATGTGTGGCGGACAGGTGCCATTTGTTCTTGGCTGCCAGTGAGACTATGGCTATCATGACATGGTTCACATGGCTTGACTTGGAGCCTTCCCTGTTGATGCAGTGTACGTACTACCACTGCACTGTCTAACACCAGCTTGATGTGAGATTTCTTGGCTGGTTGAAGTCTTTTCAGGGTGAGGAACACTGCCATAGCTTCCAATACATTGATATGGAGCTGGCAGAATGGAAGGGACCAAGTTCCTTGTACTTTTTTGTACTGAGAGTACCCTCCCCAGCCGCTTAGTGATGCATCTGTGTGGATAACTAATGCCGGCAGAGGGAACTGAAGAGGAATTGGCTTCGACAAATTCTTGACCTCCGCCCAGGGGCGGAGGCGCTTGCGTAAGATCACCGGGATAGCGGACAGCTTGTCCTGTGACCTATTGTTTGCCCTTGAGCGCCAGACTCGGTTTATGTCTTTGAGCTTTGCTTTTAGCAGAACGTCCATTACTGCGGCAAATTGTAGAGAGCCCAGGATCCTTTCCTGGCTCCTTCGAGACGTTTGCTTGCACTTGAGAAATAGTCTGGTTGCTTTGGCTATTTCTCTCCTCTTCAACGACAGAATTGATAATGTGTGTGAGTTCAAGTCCCACTGAATGCCCAGCCACTGAAAGCGAGAGTCCGGTGTCAACCGGGACGTGGTCTTGTTTATCTGGAATCTTAAGTGTTCCAGAAACTGGATTACTTTGATCGTCGCTTTGTGGTATTCCTCGATGCTTGTGGCCCAAATGAGCCAATCGTCCAGATACGCAACTAACATTATTCCCTGAGACCTGAGTTCTTGAACCACTGTCTCCGCCAATTTTGTAAAAATTCTGGGGGCTGCATTGAGCCCGAAAGGCAATACCTTGAAGGAGAATGCCTGGTTCCCTAGTCTGAAACCTAGGAACGGGCGGAAGGTCTTGCTACTGGAACATGATAGTATGCGTCTGTAAGTTCGATAGAGGTGGTGACGGCCCCACGGGGTAGTAAGGTCCGCACCTGCGAGATAGTCAGCATCCTGAACTTGTCGCAACGAATGAATAAGTTTAGACGGGACAAGTCTAGAATTATTCTTCGTTTGTTTGAGCCTTTCTTTGGCACGCTGAACAAGCGACCTTGAAACTATAAGTGCTTGATTCTTGACACTACTCCTTTCTGAAGGAGTTCTTGGGCGTACTCTATCAATTCCACTGTTGGTTGTTGATAGAAGATTTTGGATGGAGGAGGGCCTTTGGTCCAGCTCCATCCTAGGCCTTTGGACACAATGCTCTGTGCCCAGCTGCTGAACCTCCATCTGTGACGAAAGAGGAACAGTCTCCCTCCTACCTGAGGGTTCTCACTGGCTCGGGGAAAGGCGTGTCCCACGCCCTCCTCGTAAGTGCTTACCTCGGCTGGATGCTCTTCCGCCGCTTCTCTGACGAAAGGCACCCCTGCTGAACCTGTTGAAAGGTTGAAATGACTGGCCTTCAAATACTGGGTTGAAGGCCGGGGAGACCGCTTAGGAGGTGGAGGCTTGGTTTTGAGGCGGCGTCAGCAGCAGAAACTGTTGCTGAGGCTGTGCCTTTGACGTCGATGGTTGCAGCACCTGAGAGACCGGAACCGCCTGCACCATTGTCTGTTGCTGGGGAGCCTGGAAAGGCTGGAATTTCCTAGGCTGCTTTGACTTCTTGGCTGAAGAAGTCGACTCAGATTTCCTTTTACTGGATAATCCCCAGCGAACTTTGAGACTCTGGTTGAGTCTTGTAGCCTCACATTAAGATCACCGGGATAGTGGACAGCTTGTCCCGGGACCTGTTGTTTGCCCTTGAGCGCCAGACTCGGTTTATGTCTTTGAGCTTTGCTTTTAGCAGAACGTCCGTTACTGAGGCAAATTGTAGAGAGCCCAGGATCCTTTCCTGGCTCCTTCGAGACGTTTGCTTGCACTTGAGAAATAGTCTGGTTGCTTTGGCTATTTCTCTCCTCTTCAACGACGGAATTGATAGTGTGTGTGAGTTCAAGTTCCACTGAATGCCCAGCCACTGAAAGCGAGAGTCTGGTGTCAACCGGGACTTGGTCTTATTTATCTGGAATCCTAAGTGTTCCAGAAACTGGATTACTTTGACCGTCGCTTTGTGGCATTCCTCGATGCTTGTGGCCCAAACGAGCCAATCATCCAGATACGCAACTAACATTATTCCCTGAGACCTGAGTTCTTGAACCACTGTCTCCGCCAATTTTGTGAAAATTCTGGGGGCTACATTGAGCCCGAAAGGCAATACCTTGAAGGAGAATGCCTGGTTCCCTAGTCTGAAACCTAGGAACGGGCGGAAGGTCTTGCTACTGGAACATGATAGTATGCGTCTGTAAGATCGATAGAGGTGGTGACGGCCCCACAGGGTCGTAAGGTCTGCACCTGCGAGATAGTCAGCATCCTGAACTTGTCGCAACGAATGAATAAGTTTAGACGGGACAAGTCTAGAATTATTCTTCGTTTGTTTGAGCCTTTCTTTGGCACGCTGAACAAGCGATCTTGAAACTTTAAGTGCTTGACTCTTGACACTACTCCTTTCTGAAGGAGTTCTTGGGCGTACTCTATCAATTCCACTGTTGGTTGTTGATAGAAGATTTTGGATGGAGGAGGGCCTTTGGTCCAGCTCCATCCTAGGCCTTTGGACACAATGCTCTGTGCCCAGTTGCTGAACCTCCATCTGTGACGAAAGAGGAACAGTCTCCCTCCTACCTGAGGGTTCTCACTGGCTCGGGGAAGGGCGTGTCCCACGCCCTCCTCGTAAGTGCTTACCTCGGCTGGATGCTCTTCCGCCGCTTCTCTGACGAAAGGCACCCCTAGCCCTGCTACCCCTGCCGAACCTGTTGAAAGGTTGAAATGATTGGCCTTCAAATGCTGGGTTGAAGGCCGGGGAGACAGCGTAGGAGGTGGAGGCTTGGTTTTGAGGCGGCGTCAGCAGCAGAAACTGTTGCTGAGGCTGTGCCTTTGACGTCGATGGTTGCGGCACCTGAGAGACCGGAACTGCCTGCACCATTGTCTGTTGCTGGGGAGCCTGGAAAGGCTGGAATTTCCTAGGCTGCTTTGACGACTTGGCTGAAGAAGTCGACTTAGATTTCCTTTTACTGGATAATCCCCAGCGAACTTTGACTCTGGTTGAGTCTTGTAGCCTCACATTGTACCGAGTTTACTACCGACTCTGGGAAAAACTCAGCACCCCAGATTGGAGCGGCCAGTAATTTATTGGGCTCGTGACGGATGGTGGCCTCTTGCAGGACATGTTTCCGACAATTACGCCTTGCCACGATAAAGTCATACAAATCACATTGCACTGTATGCAAATGTGATTTGGCTATGAGCTTAAACAGAGGTTCGTCACCGTATGTCACAGCTGAAACCTCTGTCATGACCAGCGTATTGAGGGATCTGGATAGTCTCAATCGGGCATCGAATTCGGCCTGAATGAGACTGTGTGGAAGTCTAGGTAGCCGCTCACTAAATTGTGTGATGGCGCAGTCTGGTTTCAGTTTCCCGACTGAAAAGGTGGCCGGGAGATCTGACCATAGATCTTCCATACCAGGGAGGAGGAGTGATGTAGGCTCAGTTTCCCGGAGCTGCGGCATCGGCTCGTCTCTCATAGCGGCCTGCATAGTCAGCTCCGTCACCTTCGTAGTGAACGGGATGGGTGTTTCTCCGTCCACTATGAACATTGTGAAAGCGCTTTTAAACGCTTGCACCCTGGTATTTATACAGTCCCAATCCTCTAGGCTTTTTAGCCAGTCTCGTTGGGCTTGATCCCGGCTGAAGATCACCGTCTCTTTAGGGATCTTATCTTCCCTCCTCATGGCCGCCTCCCTAAGGCGGGCATAACCGATGAAAGGGGTTTGCAAATTTGCTGGGTGAAACTCGAAGTCCTCAAGCCTTCGAGTTCCACAGTCCGCCAACGTCAGCATCCCGTCCTTGAAGGGGGCATATGACGAAATCCTCCAGGGATTACTCGCCGTGTAAGGAGGGAGAGTATTGTAGTCCGGCATGGCTTGGGCTGCCATGCCGGGCTGTGCAAAACCTGTTGCGGGGTTTTCACGGAGACCTGCTATGAGGTTCTCCTGAGTGACCAGCCTATCCGAGATAGCCCGGATTGACTGGCCTGACTCCTCCAAGGAAGAAGAGATGTGGGAAAGCATTTCTTGGAACTTGTCCTGAACCAAGTTCCCTACCAGACTACCATTTGCTGCATAATGTTTGCAGTAAATGAGTCTGTGTCAAAAGGAGTAGGTTCCTGCTTCTCCCTGGGAGTCTTAGGACGGGCTCCTGTTGAGGTCGAAGGCTCAGGGTCGGGTAGGAGCTGAGCCTTGTCCTTAGAAGACTTTCCTCTGGAGCCCTTTGAATGAGAAGTCCTAGGTTTTTCTCCTCTGGGATGGTGAGCCGGAGTTTTCTGAGAGCCACCCGAACTAGACTTCTTAGACATAGTCTTGTGAAGCGTTTTGATATCACGCTTCCCTTTTACCTTAGGGATCTCCTGGGTGGACTTCGGTCTGACCGATTGCTCATCCTCGGAGAATCCCTGGAAGGAAGAAGAAGATCTAGAATGGCTCAAGGGTAAACCTTGAGCCCCTACCAAACCTGCCTCACTCACCCTCCTACCTGCGGCGTCTACCGTCATGGGCTCGAGGTCTAAGTTGAGAGCCGCTACTTCTTCCATCACTTCTTGGCTACCCGGCTCCTCCACAGCTAATGCCACCTGCTCCTGAATGGTGGCGATGTAAGGGGCCGCCGCTTCCGGGTCAACGAATGAGGTCGGTTTGCAGCCGGGGAAGACAAGAGTAGCCATCTTCTTATCCAAGATGTAAGGCTGCCCCTTCGTTACGTTCCGACCGAACCCGCCGACCCAGGCCTTCAGGGTGGTTTGGGCGGCGTCCTTGACCGCTTGAGCAGTCTGAAAGAGAGGGTCAGGATTAATACTTAAGGCTACTTAAGATTAACTTACGCTACCAACAGTAAATGATATATCACTCAAAAGGTTTTTGTATATAGGCCAATAAATCACATGTGAGAAGGTTTGGTATCCAGCAATGTACTTACTCCGGAGGAGACCTGGTCCACCAACTCATAACAGATGGTGCAGCTCTCAGGTGCCAGACAGCCAGCTCACCAAAGCGGATGACGCAAGTAGCGTGGGTCCGGCAGACCTCGTGCCCACAGGGGTCCTGGAGGACGGCATTGCAGCCCGATTCCTGGCAGTGGGTGGCCTGTAAGTGAAATGATACATGAGTATCAACACTAATTAGTTGGACCAAGTCCATGAAGTGATATATCATAACACCGGAGTGCACCGGAGTTACTAGATAATTTAAGGCTTGGTCTCTACCTATTCTCCTGCCGTGTAATGTGGTGGGTGTCCGATAGAGTTGGTAAAACTAGAATCTGTATGTCCCCGGTGTTGCCGGAGGATGAAAAATTCACAGAAACAGAAGTACCTAATCTATACGCTGGAACGAGGAGTACGAGAACGGCGGGGGAGGAGCAGGAGGGGACCAGCAATTAATGGAGGGGAGGATGACTCCACCGTAAAAAAGTATTATAATAAGTAGGTGGTGAGCGGGGTCTCCGCCAACTTAGCTAACATAAAGGATGTACAGAAACAATAAATGTAATAAATTTAAACATGCAACAGGTAAAGATACATGGCGGAGCTCCTCTACAGTCACCAAACTTAGGGCCTGGCGGTGCCGGAGCCCCTATCCGCTGGAGCGGGAAGGATGGTGACTCGGGGTGAGAGAGAGCTCGGCTCGAGAACTGGGGAGATCCAAGCGCAGCCGAGCCTGGTGGCCAACCGAGGCCCGGCCGAGCAGGGAAACCCCTCGGTACAGGAAGATGAGAGCGGTGCGAGCCGAGCCAGCGTCGCGTGTCCCACTACTAACTCCTGTATCCCCCCCGTGGAGGGGGGGAAGAAAGGAGGGAGCTCGGATCGGTTGCCAGGGACAACATGAACGAGCAGATCTCCCCCCACCCCTGGAGGGGGGAGGAAGCGTGAGGGACTGACGCTGGGTGGCTCAAGGTGATCGCCTGGCCTCGTCGCGGATGTGGTGTGAGCCATGCGGTGAGACAGACCAAGCGGTCTGAGGTGGCCTAGGCCATCTCGAACCGTCTTGAAAGGCATGAATACAAAAACATCCTATCAAAAACACGTGAGGAAGGAAGAAAATCGAGGATAAGAGAAAGAATAGTCCTGGAGAAGCTAGGTCGGGCCAACCAAGAAGGGAGGAGGTCTAGCAACTCAAAGCAGCTGGCCTATGCTGATACGGAGGAACGTAGGGGGGTGGCCAGGGTGGCTCAGGACCAAAAGAAAGGACGTACGTCTTAAGGGAGCTTATCATAGACCTAAATACAAAGGAACATGCATGCATGAACTCTGAGCTAATAGGAGCGATGTAGGCTACGAGCTCGTGAGAACTCAAGGAAACCCCCGTGTGAAGACATATAATAAAAATAACACATCAAAACTGCAAAACCATAATGATAAACGTGTACTGCTAAAATATCCGAGCCCAATCTGTATAGGGGACCGAAAGAAGCACGAAATAATGAAACACGTGGGAGCGAGCCGCGCAGGACGACTTGGTAACAAAGCCGTTCGGGACGCCGTCTTCATAACCGAAATGAAAAGGTTAAACGGGCCCTTGCGCGGCTAAAAAGACATGAAACACTTCTAGCCGTACTTAACTTGGATGCAGCGATAGCTTGACGTTCCATGGTAATATAAAATAAAAAAAAAACGAGCACAAAACACAGAGCAAGAAAAACATGTGCGATCTGAGTGGTGCTAACGAAAAGGATGACCGGTAGAGGCCCTGGTGGTAGCGTTGGAGGCGCTAGTAGTAGTCGTACTGGGAGTGGGCCTTGCATCGGCCCCTCTCTGGTAGAGGGATTTCGAAGAGGGATGAATCTAAATGGTAAGAGACCCGTGGTAGAGGTTTCTTTCACTTGCCCCAGAAACCATACCGACACCTTTTATATAAGGTGAGCGAGCCAGAATATTCTGGCATTTCCATTTTAGCTTTTTTCTCTGGTATGTTAGCATTAATTTACCTTAGAAATGTGTGCTAAAGGGACATTTCACAAAGCAACACAGGCTGAGCCCAGAAATGCTGCTCAGAAGTAATGCTGGCTACCAGCTCCATGTCTAAGAAGGAACTGAAATAGTCTTGGTAGGATAATGTATTCTTGCGCTGAGAAAATTTTCGTACACCCTTGCTATTGGCCAAAGTTTCTGCTGTGTCAAAAAATGAAACTGTGATTGGCCAAATGTGTAAGATGTCATATTGTACTCATTTCTCTGTTGATTTTAGTAGTTACAGAGCTCATTTGAGCTAAAACAAGATACATTAAACAATAACAAAAGACTAGAAAAATCTGGGAGGAAGACAAGAGTAGCATGAGTTTAAGCGCTGATATTTAGAGTTTTATTGAATTTCACCACATTATCTCACTTATACCACTATTTACATACATTCCAAAACATTATAGTTAAAACACATTGAATATCACTGATATCTTCATGCGGCTCTCTCCTAAACATTTGCCCTTTTTTATCGTAAGACAAATTTTGCCAGATCGCCTAAGGCCTTATGTCGTTGTTTATACAAGGAGGAAGTTTGATAGTTTAGCCCTAAGCCATTCAGTTGAAGGTGTTTTGGATCTGGTGGCATTTGGTTTTGCAGCGTTTAGCGTAAGCTATGGCATAACTGCGGTATACTACACACAAACAGTGTCAGAGAATAGTCATAGTTAAGGGTAACATACTAATACTATAGTAGAATACTTACGATATATGTGTAGCTAGATACCTAGGATAACTACAGAAGCCGGCATGAGGGTTTTATTAAGTATTTAGATAATATCCTCTGTCGATCTTATAGTGTCACAGTATATAAGTCCTATTGTTTTAGTAGGATAATGTAGAATAGCATTGCAAGTATGCACGCTTAATAGTGTGGAGTCTGGACAGTAACAGAAGTTAAGGATATCATAGTTAGTGGTCTCTTAGAAAGTGTTTTTCTTAGTTGACCCCTTGCCGGTAGTTTCTTCTTCATCTTCTTCTGAATCTGTCTCAGTCGAGGTATTAAATCTTAGTTTTATGCATAGAACTTACCTGGCAGTTATATATATATATAGCTATAGTCTCTATCGGGTCCGGCAGATTTTTCAAAACTCGCGGCAACTGCCGAGTGGTAGGTGTCCGGTTAGGTGGTTAACAACCCTTACTGGGTGGTACTTGGAACCATTCCCATTTTCTATTCCTCAGATCATCTCTGCCGGTTGGACTGTCAACATCGTTGTTAGTCCGCCGTCGGGTTTTTCGCTCGCTTCCCTGTGTCGCTGTATTCTACTAAATTGGTGACGTATTCTGTGGATTGGCAATCGCTTTTGGCTTTATTTTGGTTTATTCTTTGGATGATTCTTTGATTTGAGATGTCTCAGAAACAGTTTCGAGTGTGTGTGAATGAGGAGTGTAAGGTGAGATTGCCGAAGGCTTCGGTCGATCCTCACACTGTTTGTTTGGGGTGTAGGGGTTTTGAATGTGCCTTGGATAAAAGATGTAAAGAATGAGAGGGTTTGGATGAGAAACAATGGTTGGATATGAAACGCTATGTGTGTAGATTGGAATTAGATAAAGTCAGGAGGGCTTCTAAATCTAAATTAAATCTAGGTCTGGAAGTGAAGCTAGTGTAGACCTTTCCATTCCCTTAACCCCTGTATAATTAGAACCTGCTCCTGAAGTAGTAGCTCCTTCTCCTGTAGCAGGACCTGTAGCTACTTTGGATGACCCTCAGTACATCAAGATGGCGGCTGAGATGCAAAGTCTTAAGGAGCAACTTGCAGCCTTAAAACAAGGTCAGAGTGAAGGTGAAATAAGTGATAGTGCTTGTGAAAGTGCAGTGGAGGTGGCGACTGATCGATCCTGTCATGCCCCTAGGTCTAGACCTCTACCAAGCTCCCAGGACCAGGGGAGAAGGTACGTCGATGACCGTAAGGGGGTGAGAGGAACTGATCCTCGGTCAGCTGTCGCCTCAAGCAGTCCTGTTGCGTTTTCCCAGGCTGCTTATGACCGCCACAGAAAAGGCGTGTCGGAAGTGGTAGCGTCTTCTCCGAGCCCCTCTCCTCGACGCAGATGGCAGCATGAGGAGTCGAGACCGCTCAAGAGAAGTTGGAAGCAGCGTCCTGATCTGACGCGGTTTCGTTCGCCCCATTCGAGTAGATGGAGTAGCCCGGAACCGTTTCCTTCTGATGATGGCTTGGACGCATCACCTGCGAAAAGGACGAGAACTAGAGAGGATGACTCTCCGCAGGACGCATGGAGACATGAGAGATCTCCTCTTCCTTCAGGTTACGGGGAATTCTCTAGGGAACCTTCTCCTTCCTCCAGCATACCTCGACGCCCGTCTCCTTCGGAACCGCAGGACCCAGCATCGGTAGCGAGATCGTTCATGGCGGTCATGCAAGAGCAGTTGACTTCGCTAGTAGAAGCTTTTAATTGCCCTCCTCTCCAGTCGGGCAGACGTAAGGATGACAGGCTGCCAGTGAAGAGATCAAGGGAGGAAGCGCCGTTTCAAGACGTTGAACAACTCCGTCCTCGTGATGTCAGAAGGTTACGATACTCTTCTCCTGCTAAACCTTTCCTCGATTCTCTACACCACGTTAAATCTAGCTCTCATCGCCTCTCTTCTCCTTCACCTAGACGCCGAGATACGAACTTGGTAGCTTGGCACGACGACACCTTCAGGTCTCCTCGCCAGGAGAAAAGCAGCGCTCGTTCCCGACAGTGTCGCTCAACAGCACGAATCCAAAGTGGGTCGGCAGGACGCATGCAGCGCTCGCGAACAAGACGCATACAGCGCTCATGGACAGGACGCATCCGCTGTTGTACGTCAGGACGCATCCAGTACTCGTCTTCAGGACGCATCCAGCACTCGTCATCAGGATGCAACCAGCTCTCGGCGACATGACGCATCCAGCTCTTGACGCCGGGACGCAGCCAGCCCTCGGCGCCAGGACCCATGCATTTTGCGACGAAAGGACTCTCACAGTGCGCTAGCAAAGAACGTATCCAGCTCTCGAAGGAAGGACGTATCCAGCTCCTGATGTCGGGAAACACACAGCGCTCGAGACAAAGATGCAGCAAGGGATCGGCCTCAGGATGTACCAGCCGTTCGGCGCCAGGACACTTTGGACTCTCGACGTCAGGACGCTTCCAGTTCACGATGCAAGGACGCATCTGACGTTCAGGAATTTTCGCCTGACACAGGTGTTCATCAGCAAGAATTTGATGAAGGAGCACACGACAGCTCGGATCAACAAGGACCTTCCGACTTTGTTCCTTTTACCCATAAGGATAAGGAGATAGAAAGAAGTCTGGAATTAGAATAAATTTCAGAGGATGAGGATAAACCTTCTAATGCGGCTGCAGACTATAAAGTGCATTCTCGCTCCCTCCTTGAGCTGTTTGGAGAGGAACTTAAACCAGCGGCTCCCCGTTCTCCTCAGTCACAGTTCATTAGAAGGAAGTTGCAAAAACAGTCAGCCTTCATCAAGATGAAATTGTCTATTTCGGCGAAGAAGACGATGGCAAGAATAGGAGACTGGTTGAAGGAACGAAGACAAGCAGTGAAAACCACCTTTTCCTTTCCTCCGGCTAAGCTGGCGTCTAAGGCGGGAATGTGGTACGAGACTGGAGAAGCTCTTGGCCTGGGAGTACCTGCCTCCTCCCAGGGGGACTTCTACGGTATTTTAGATTCCTCAAGGAGACATGCCCTCAATTCAGCGAAAGTGATGTGGTCCATGACGGAGTTAGACCACTTCGTTAAAGGTATATTTCGATCATTTGAAGTATTCAGCTTCTTGGAATGGGCCCTGGGAGTGCTGGCCAGGAAAGCAGAACACATACAGGCCACAGAAATGGAGGAGTTAACTAGCATTATGGCCTGTATGGATAAGGCACTGAGGGATGGAGCGAACGAGATGGCTTCCCTGTTTACGGCGGGGATTTTGAAGAAAAGAGCACTGTTATGCTCCTTCTCCACCAAAGGAGTTACGATCGCGCAGAAGGCGGAACTCCTTTATGCCCCTCTCTCGGAATATCTTTTTCCGCAATCTCTGGTTAGGGATATTACTCTTTTTCTAACTCAGAAGGCCACTCAGGATCTTCTAACTCGCTCCGTAAGGAAGGGTCTTCCGGGCAGTCAGGCATCAGCAAAGAGAGAAGAAAAGAAGGTTTTGCAGCCCTTTCGAGGTAGGGCTCTGACCAGGACAGATTTCAGAGGAAGAAGACAGGAGACAGGCGGACGAACAAGCAGGAGATCGTTTAGATCCCATGCTAGGAAATGAGCTACAAGTCCTCCAGTCAGCAGTAGGAGCAAGACTGTCAAGTTTTTGGCAGACTTGGAAAAGGAGGGGGGCGGACACCTGGTCCCTCTCAGTCGTCAGGGAGGGTTACAAGATCCCTTTCTTGAAAAAGCCACCTCTTTCGAGAACACCAAGAGCCTTAGTGGCTCAATACTCGGACGCTACAAAACAAGAGGCTCTCCTAGATCTAGTAGACCAGATGCTAGGAAAGAGAGCCATAGAACCTGTACTGGAACTAGAATCACCAGGCTTTTACAATCGCCTGTTTCTAGTACCCAAGAACTCGGGGGGATGGAGACCCGTTCTAGATGTCAGCGCACTGAACGTCTTTGTAGAGAAGACAAAATTTACTATGGAAACGACTCCGTCTGTGCTGGCAGCAGTTCGTCCAGGGGACTGGATGGTGTCCCTGGATTTGCAAGACGCCTATTTTCATATCCCCATCCACCCGACTTCAAGGAAATTCCTAAGATTCGTGGTTCAGAACAGGTGTTTCCAGTTCAGAGCCCTTTGTTTCGGCCTCAGTACAGCCCCTCAAGTCTTCACCAGGGTAATGTCGAACGTAGCGGCTTGGCTTCATCAAGAAGGGATAAGGGTATCCCTATACCTAGACGACTGGCTGATAAGGTCACAATCGAAGAACAAGTGTCTGGAGGACTTAAGAAAGACGTTTCTGATGACCCAGGAACTGGGACTCATCATCAACAAGGAGAAGTTCCAGACCGAACCGAGTCAGACAATTCTCTATTTGGGGATAGTTCTGGACTCAGCTCGTTTTCAGGCTTTTCCCTCTCAAGAGAGGCAGAACAAGTGCCTCGAGAAAGTGCAGCAATTCCTAGGGAGAGAGAAGTGCTTGGCAAAGGAGTGGATGAGTTTGCTGGGCACCCTCTCCTCGCTCGAGCAGTTTGTCTCCCTGGGAAGGTTGCACCTCAGACCTCTGCAACACTTCCTTTCAAGAGTATGTGGCAGGAGAAATCAGGAGGACTCCTTTTCTTTTCCCATTCCAGCAGACGTCAAAAGACAGTTGAGTTGGTGGCTGGATCCCGCAAAATTGAGGGAAGGAATATCCCTATACAAGAAGAACCCAGACCTAGTGTTGTTCTCAGACGCTTCGGAGTCAGGTTGGGGAGCAACACTGGAGAACAAGGAAGCATCGGGCTCTTGGGAAGTGCAGCAGAAAGGATGGTACATCAACAAGAAAGAATTGATGGCCATCCTATTAGGTTTAAACCCTTCAAAGAAGTGGTCTCGGGGAAGGTAGTAGAGGTCAACTCGGACAACACCACAGCCCTGGCTTACATAAGAAAGCAAGGAGGAACTCATTCTCTGTCCCTATACGAAGCAGCAAGGGAACTCCTTCTATGGATGAAGGAGAATGGAATAAATCTGTTAACGAGGTTTGTACAGGGACAGAAGAATGTTAGGGCAGACATGCTCAGCAAAAAAGGGCAAGTTCTTCCAACAGAGTGGACCCTCGATCTTCAAGTTTGCCAGAAACTGTGGAAGTTATGGGGGAGGCCATCGATAGATCTCTTCGCCTCCAGCAAGAACAAGAGAATCCCCAACTACTGCTCCCTGGTACCGGACAAGGAAGCAATAGCAGTGGACGCCTTCTTGATAGACTGGACAGGGATGGATACTTATGCGTTTCCCCCGTTCAAGATCATCAATCTGGTCATCAAGAAGTTCGCCCTTCTCGAAACAGAGAGAATGACCCTGATAGCACCTTTTTGGCCAGCAAGAGAATGGTTCACAGAGGTAGTGGAGATGCTAGTATACTTTCCAAGAAGCCTTCCTCCAAGTCCAAAGCTTCTCAAACAGCCCCACTTCGAGAGGTATCATCAAAACCCCCTCGCTCTACAGCTGACTGCATTCAGACTATCGAGAAGCTTGTCAGAGCGAAAGGCTTTTCTGAGCAAGCGGCTAGAGCTATCGCAAGAGCGAGGAGGATATCTTCGCAGAGAGTATACCAATCAAAGTGGGAAGTTTTTAGATCTCGGTGTAAACGACACAAAGTGTCCTCAACCACTACCTCTGTGAGTCAGATTGCTGATTTTCTTCTGTTCCTCAGACAAGAATCTAAGCTGGCCGTATCCACGATAAAAGGATACAAAAGTATGCTTTCAACAGTCATTAAGCATAGAGGCATCGACCTATCACTAAATACGAATTTGAAGGATCTCTTGAAGTTGTTTGAAACGACTAAACACACAAGACCCCCAGCTTGGAATTTGGATGTTGTTTTGAAGTTCTTATGCGGTAGGAAGTTCGAACCCATCTCGCAATCAACCCTTAGAGATTTAACTAAGAAGACGTTATTTCTGATGGCTCTCGCCACAGCAAAAAGGGTCAGCGAGATTCAGGCGATGGAGAAGCACGTAGGCTTCAGTCAAGACGGAGCTGTATGTTCCTTAAGGCTCGACTTCCTCGCTAAGAATGAGAACCCATCCAAACCCTGGCCGAGGACGTTTGAGGTTCCTAACCTCACAAACTTGGTGGGTCAAGAGGAGGAGAGACTCCTCTGCCCAGTTAGAGCTCTCAGGACATATTTGTCACGGACCAAGAACTTAAGAGGACCTTCCAGTACTCTATGGTGTTCCGTTAAAGATCCTCAAAGGCCCCTCTCAAAGAATGCATTGTCATTCTTCTTGAGGGAAACAATTAGAGAAGCTCACCTCTTATGTGAGGAGGAGAACTTCGGTCTCTTAAAAGTGAAGGCCCGTGAGGTGAGGGCTATTTCAATGTCTTTGGCATACCAGAAGAACATGTCAGTTAGACAAATAATGGACTCGACATTTTGGAGGAGCGACTCTGTATTCGCTTCTCATTATCTCAGAGAGGTAAGAGTAGACTATGAGAAGTGTTACTCTTTGGGCCCATACGTAGCTACGTCTTCGTTATTGGGTGAAGGAGTTACTACCTCCCCTCAACCTTAACTTTAGTATGACATACCTTTATTGGGGTTTGTGTTTTTATGGTTGTCTGAGGAGTGGTCTGGTCGAGATGGCACCCTCAGTCTAGCTAGATAGATAAAATATCTAGTCTGCAAGGTTAGGTGGTTAGGTTGAGTAAGGTTGCAGTTAATTAAAAGGGGAATAGGTAGTGCAGAAGTCTAGTCACGTTGTTGGTCTTGCCCCGTTTGACAGACTCTATTGAGTGGTTTCAGCATAGCAGGTCTCATCCTGGCTGGCGCTCCTAAGGGAAAGCGACTCAAGAGGCAGGAACTTTTGAAGTCAGCTACCTTAGCAGGTAAGGAATCAAGGTTATAACTTACAACTTTTAGTTGTTTCCCCAACGATGTTGGCTGTCTTTCACCCACCTCCAAATGTTTGAATCAGCTATATATATATAACTGCCAGGTAAGTTCTATTCATAAAAATGAAGTATTTATGATAAAACAAAGTTTTATGAATACTTACCTGGCAGTTATATATATATATATATATAGCTATAGTCTATCGGGTCCAGCAGATTTTTCAAAACTCGCGGCAACCGCCGAGTGGTAGGTGTCCGGTTAGGTGGTTAACAACCCTTACAGGGTGGTACTTGGAACCATTCCCATTTTCTATTCCTCAGATCATCTCTTCCCCGACCCGTCTCCTGAGGGGAGGTGGGTGGGCCTTAAAATATATATATAACTGCCAGGTAAGTATTCATAAAACTTTGTTTTATCATAAATACTTCATTTTTTATAATAGGAAAGGTGATAGAGTAAGATAAAATATATTACAATACTGCACCCCTCCCCTCTTTAGTAAAGAAATCCCCCTTATGATACTGCACCCCTCCCCCTTGGTAAAAGAAATCCCCCATATGATACTGTGCCCCCTTTTAGAAAATAGCTGAGATTACAAATCCATCTTGACAACAGTTCTTCCAGCTCTTATACTAGGATGCGGGGAAGTATGACTAGCAGGTTCCACTCACTCCTGAATAGATGAAGAAGACAACTGTGTTGCTTCATCTGAAACAAGTGGTCTAATCGGAAAATTAGCAGAAGCATCAACAAGTGGAGTCTGTTTAGGTGATGGAGGAACAGTTCTAGTATTTAATCATTTGGTCCTGGTGCCTTTTTACTACATTTCCTGAGGGTAAAGCACATTTGTAGGATAGGGGACCTGTCTGCTCAACAACAGTGGAAGGGATCCACTTAGAACCACCAGGAGTATAATTTCGAATCATTACTGGTGATTCAGGTGGGAGGTGCATCTTGCAAGGAGTGCCTGTATGTTCTGTCTTTTGTGCTTGCTGACGGTTCATAACCCTAGATGACACACCATGAGCAGGCCATAATAGATCCAACCGAGAGTGCAAGGATCTACCAAACATTAACTCTGCTGGGTGACATACCTGATGAGTTAACCTATGGTTGGATAGAAATCGGCCCAGTGTCCTGTATATATGGCTTAGAAGTACGAAGTGCCTTTTCCAGAGCTTGCACCATTTTCTTTGCTAACCCATTAGTAGAAGGTTTGTATACTGCAGTGGTTATGTGTCTAATACCACCATTCTTACAGAAATCCTTAAACTCTTGAAAGATAAAACATGGACCATTATCAGAGACAATCAAAATAGGGAGGCCAAACCATGAAAAAGAATGTTGTAAACACTGAGTAGTCTTCTTAGCAGTAGTACAGGACGTAGGATACACATCCACTCACTTGGAGTGTGCGTCCATTACCACAAGAAAATAGCGACCACCTACTGGTCCAGCTTAATCAAAGTAAAGTCAGCGCCAAGGGTGAGTAGGCCATTCCCTAGGATGCAGTTCCGCTTTGGGCGGCATTGCTCCTAGAGATAAACACTCAGGCCATGAGTTCGTCAAACTTTCCAAGTCGCCATCTAGCTTAGTCCACCAAAAATAACTACTTATGTGCAAGCTCTTTCATATGTGTAGAACCCAAATGTCCCATGTGTAGTTCTGCTAATAAACCAGCTCTTAGTTTGGGTGGAATGACAACTTGAGATCCCCACAAAACACAACCATTTTGTAGAGAAAGTTCATCCCTTCTTCTGACATAGGGAGTAAGTTATGAATCATTTAGTCTTAGTATTTGTAGTCCAGCGTAGCTCACAAAAGCGCAAAACTCTAGCTAGTGTAGGATCCATACGTGTTTTATCCTTGATATCGGCACTAGTTATAGGTAAATATTCCAGAAAACTTAATTAATCCAATCAGCTGGGACTGGGGTGGGGTCTGTAGCAGACATTAGGGGAAAACAAGTTAGAGCATCTGCAGTACCTAAAAGTGTACCCAACCGATGACCGAGTGTGACTTTATAAGCCTGGAGTGGTAAAGCCCAATGTTGAATCCGACCTGAAGACATAGGAGGAATACTCTTATCAGGTGAGAAGACTCCCAACAGGGGTTTGTGATCTGTCACAACTGTGAAATTATTCTGACCCCACAAGTAATAATGAAACTTGCATAAAGCAATCACAATAGCAAGGGCTTCTTTCTCCATTTGCGCATAGTTACGTTCTGCTGAAGTTAGCGTGCGGCAAGCAAAATATATAGGCCTCTCCACGCCATCCACTTTATGACAAAGAACTGCTCCAATATCATATGAGCTACTGTGAGCAACAACAACTAGTGGTAACTTTGGATCAAAATGCATGAGAGTGCTGGAATTCACAATTGTTTTCTTACACTCTGAGAATGCAGATTCTTGTTCTTGACCCCATACCCAAGGATTTTTCCCTTTAGCAGATGATTCAAGGATTCCAACATACTAGATGCTTGAGGCAATAACCCCACATAGAAATTAAGAAGCCCTAGAAAGGCTCGCAACTGAGTAACATTAGTGGGAGCAGGAGCTTCTGCAATAGCTTGGACTTTTTCCTTAGTAGGATGGATACCTTCTTGGTCAATGATATAGCCTAAGTATGAAATACTAGTGACGCCAATAGTACACTTCTCTAAGCTTAACCTTAGACCACTGGTCTAAGGTTATTTTCTGCCTCAGTAGCACCTGCAATTAGAATATCATCCAGATAGCAAGATACACCAGGGATATCCTTCAACAACTCCTCCATAGCCTCCTGGAAAATTACTTGAGCCGCTGAGATCCCAAACTTAGCCGGATATACTGAAACAACCCTCAGTGAGTAATACTTCTTTGAATCCTCATGAAGGTATAATTGAGCATATGCTTGACTCATATCAAGTTTTGAGAATACCTTACCTCGAGCCAAACCACTAAACAAATCATCAAGTGAAGGAATAGGGTATGTGTCGAGCCTAGCCGCACAATTTACTGTGAGTTTATGGTCCCCACATAATCTGATCTTGTTATTAGGCTTCACCACAGGAACCACTGCTGCCACCCATGGGCTATTAGTCACAGGAGAAATATTATCCTCCTCCTGAAGTCTGTCAAGCTCCTGATCAACCTTAGCTCACAGTGCGTATGGAACTGTATGTGCCTTACAAAACTTAATTGGTACTGATGGATCAACTTTAATTACAAATTTATACCTCTTAAAGCAACCCAAGCCTTCTGAGAACACGTCTGGAAGTTCATTCTTAATTGAATTTGCCATAGCTGAGATGCTGTGAATGTTATCCAGCACCCCAAACCCCTTTATAAGATCCCTACTTAACAATCAATGACCCTCACCATTGACAACGATGACCCTAGCGGAGCTCAACTCAGAACCATTTTTGAGTTTAGCAGACATCACTCTCACCAGCTACCTCAAGAGCAGCGCCACCATACGCCTTGAGACTAACCATAGATGGGTTAAGTACTGGACATTCTGAAGCTACAAGCCAGTACAGGCAGCACCAGTGTCTACCTCCATTGGAACGCGCACCATATTTAGCAATACATTAAGAATTATTGGATTAGCCATCACTGCAGCAACAGAATAGTAAAGACTGCTTAGATTTTACCAGAAAACACACCTTCTTGATGTGACCTTTCTGCTTACATGCATGACACACTGTATCTTAAAAGGACAGTCCCTTTTCCAATGTAACTTACCACAACATGTACAGGGAGTCTTAGGAATATTAGGTCCAACATGAGGATTAGGATTAGAAGGTTTAACACTACCTGTAGAACGCCTCTTAGTATCAGACAAAAATGTCTTCTTTGGATCCACTGGGAACTGTGGTACATGGTGTACCGAACCACTCGCCATCGCTTGTACTACATCCTTCGTCTCAGCTTCCCTAGCTGTTACCTCGATGATGGCCTCAAAGGTTAAGTCAGATTCCGTCAACAACACCTGCTGAACCTTATCATTGGCAAGACCCATTACAAACCTGTCATGGCAGAAAACATGGAACACTTAACTTTATGAAACACATTAAAAAATGGTAGAAAACATTAACACTAAACTTTATGAAACACATTAACAAATGGCGGAAAAGATTAACACTTTACAAAAAACTTAAAATTAAATTTTTTAGCTTTGCCATTTTCTGATTTTTACATTTTTTTTTTACCTTTTTATACTTTACGTTTTTCACAAAATTTCAATTTCTTCGCCACCGAATGGATGCCAGTCCGTTTACGGAATTTATCAAACCACCTCCGAGAAGCCTTGAAGTCCGAGGTTGCCGTCGATGTCCCTTCTCCTCCGTCATCTTCAGCCTGGGCAATCAGATCACTGAAAATAGCACTGGCCTTCTGGCAGATTGCCGTCTCGGTTATCGTATTGCCAGCGATTTCTGTCTTTAATCCATACAAGAAGCAGCCTCTCCATCTCATCATGCACATGGCTCCTCTTGTTGGACAAAATAGTCATGCCCTTGGAAGGTGTAGCTACTTTGATGGCTTCCTTCTGCTTAAGGATGGTGCCTGTAGTTGACGGATTTCTGCCGTATTCCTTAGCGATCACACTCAACTGCATGCCAGCTTCATACTTTTTAACCCTTAAACGCCGAGCCGGTATTTCCAAAAGTGTCTCCCATATGCCAGCGGTGTTCTCGAGTGAGCACCAGAGCAGAAAAAAAGTTTTTTTAAAAAATCTCAGCACGCTTAATTTTCAAGATTAAGAGTTCATTTTTGGCGCCTTTTTTTGTCATGGCTGAAGTTTAGTATGCAACCATCAGAAATAAAAAAAAATATCATATAAATATTGGAATATATGACAGCGCAAAAAAAAATTTCATATTGTATACAAATCACAATGTGCGGAAAACGGTTAAAGCTAATGAGTTACTTATTTTTTTGTATTGTACACTAAATTGCGATGATTTTGGTATATAACAAATTGTAAAACGATCAAAGCAACACACAGAAAATATTATCACAATATGATGCATGAATTCGTAACACGGAGACGTAAAAAAAAGTTTTTTCAAAAATTCACCATAAATCGAGATATTGTGGTAGAGACTTCCCGTTTGTTGCAAAATGAAGGTAATTGATTGAATATTACTAGACTAAGTGTTGTAGCTTACAATTGCAGTTTCGACCATTTCAGTCGAGTTAAAGTTGACCGAAGGTCAAATTTTTTCTATTTATCGTTATTTATATGAATATATTTCAAAACTGATGAAAGCTACAACCATGGGTTGTTTATAGTTGTATTCTACGTGAAATTGCGCACCTTTTCATATATAAAACTTTATGTAACGGCTAATATAAAACGGTGCAGACATTACGACAATTAGATGAAAAAATTTCTGATTTTTTCGGAAGAGTTACCGCGCGGACGTAAGGAAAAAGTTTTTCACAAATTCACCATAAATCAAAATATTGTGCTAGAGACTTCCAATTTGTTGCAAAATAAAGGTAAATGATTGAATATTACTAGAATGTAATAGTTATATCTTACAATTGCATTATTTTTACCATTTCGGTCGAGCCAAATTTGACTGAAGGTTGAAAATTTGGCACATCGTTATTTTTATGAAAATATTTCAAAAATAATAAAAGCTACAACCATGGGTTGTTTTATTGTTGTATTCTACATGAAATTGCACACATTTTCATATATAAAACTTTATGTAACGGCTAATATAAAACAGTGCAAACTTAACGACAATCGGATGAAAAAAATTTTGATTTTTTTGGAAGAGTTACCGAGCGGACATAAGGAAAAAGTTTTTTCATAAATTCACCATAAATTGAAATATTGTGCTAGAGACTTCCAATATGTTGTAAAATGAAGGTAAATTATTGAATATTACTAGAATATAAGAGTTTTAGCTTACAATTGCGTTTTTCGACCATTTCGGTCGAGTCAAGGTTGACCGAAGGTTGATATTTTGGCACATCGTTATTTATATGAAAATATTTCAAAACTGATAAAAGCTACAACCATGGGCTGTTTATTGTTGTATTCTACATGAAATTGCGCACATTTTCATATATAAAACTTTATGTAACGGCTAATATAAAACGGTGCAAAATTATGACAATCGGATGAAATTTTTTTTTATTTTTTTGGAAGAGTTACCGAGCGGACATAAGGAAAAAGTTTTTTCATAAATTCACCATAAATTGAAATATTGTGCTAGAGACTTCCAATTTGTTGTAAAATGAAGGTAAATGATTGAATATTACTAGAATAGTTTTTCGACCATTTTGGTACAGTCAAAGTTGACCGAAGGTTGAAATTTTGGCACTTATCGTTATTTATATGAAAATATTTCAAAACTGATAAAAGCTACAACCATGGGCTGTTTTTTGTTGTATTCTACATGAAATTGCGCACATTTTCATATAGATAACTCTATGTAACGGCTAATATAAAAATGGTGCAGAATTATGTCAAAGTGACGAAATAATTTCTGAGATGTGTCGCTGATGCTTAACGCTTGTAATCAAAACAACAGCTTGATCCGTGAACTCCCAGCATCCCTCAAGGTGCGTGATTCAAAAGTGTTCGCCAAGTAGACCTATTCAAGAATGGCTGTGTAGGCTTGCTTCCAAGTTGAAATTAGTCCATTTTTGCTGGGTCCTTGCCCTTGTAGGCATTGTAGGTAACGAGCTTCCTGACCATGAAGCTAGAGATGTCAATACTAAAGAAGACATTCAATTCTACCATATTCCCACTACCGATATGAAATGGACTATTCGTTCATATATAAAAAATAAACGGCAAACACGTTGGTCTTCTCTCCTTCTGGCCATCTGGATTCCAACAAAACCGTAGGGTAGAAATTGTATTATGTTGCTTTAGATGAGGGAAGTGCACCGGTCTGTATACATTGTGACTCTCCTTTTACTGTGGAACACATGTTATTACATTGCCCTAGATATGCTGCAGCACAGCAAAGACATGGGTTAGTGGGCTGGGATATAGCAAAACTGCTTGGTCTTGATGTTATATTAATTACATTGTGGCATTCCCTAGAGACATTAACGTCTATAATGAAATTTAATATTTGACATCTTGGTACATTGCCAAGTATAGTATATACACTTGCAGTTGTGTATACTATTAAGTGTTTTTATGCATAATTTTTACTGTTTTACACTAAAGGTTGTATGCATATCCTAAATTCAAAGTTATAATTTTTTATGGAGGATATCAGGTTTTACTAAATATTAATTTTTACCATAGTTGTAAAATAATTTATTATTTTATTTATTCATTTCATAAATTCACTGATATACATCTCAAACTAAATTTATTACAGTGCTGAATAATCCTTTGGATTCCAGTGCTTGGCTTGGAGCCTAAATTCCGTATTCCATTCCATTCCATTCCATTCCATTCCAATGTCAATATTGAAGTAAAATATTCACTTGTGTTTTGTTATGATATAATACTTAGTCAATTAACTTGTAGTCAAATGCAGTGATCCCCCCCACATTTGCAGGGGATGCGTTCCTGACCCCCCTGCGGATAGCTAGAATCCGCGAATACTTAGAACCCCTATAATAACACTAAGAACTGCATATTTTGTGTATACATGGGTTATTTTAAATTTTATCACAGTACATTTTATTATGAAATCGATATGAAAATACGGTAATTTATGGATAGTTTTCATAGAAAAATACCATGTATATGCAAATTTTAGTTTTCATAGAAAAATACCATGAATATGCGAATTTTCCACGAATAATGGGTAGATATGTTTTATAGAGAAATCCGCAAATACGTAAGATCGCAAACCTCAAAAACGTGAACACGGTGGGTCCATTATACTGTACAATAAGTAGTACAAAGCAAAAAAAAAATGGCAACTTGTGATAGTTAAGCGATAGGATGCAAACTCACGAACATACAGAGCAAAAGACTTGGATGGAAGGAGTTAGTTTTTGCAAATGCTATTAGCTCAAAAGCTTGACATCATTTAGCACGTCATGAAATGTCATGTTTACCCCTTGTTATTGACTAATATGGATACATCATCAGTTTAGGAGTGAATCACAGAAGATGCGTGGGTGGACAAGAACCATGTAATTTTTGTTTTTATCTTGAATTCCTGATAGACATAGCACCATGAACTTATTATATTATATATTAATTAGCTACATCTGGAAAGCGTCAGTGCACTTGTTAAAGACAATACGGAATGGGTAAAGGGGATTTGAACCTTGCCCATTACTTATGAACAATACAGAATAGATTTTTTATAGGCCTGCATACTGCATTGACAAAGTTGACGTGCACGTTGAGGTTAAGTCAGTCATACGTAAAGGAAAAGTCGGGAATCAAAGTGGATTTTGGCACAGGCGGTGGCCATTGTTTCGATTTTTTTTTTTTTTTTTTTTTTTTTTTTTTTTTTTTTTTTTTTTTTTTTTTTTTTTTTTTGTGACGACAGTTCAGACATATGAATGGGTGGGTTTAAAATGAAGATTTTAAGTTAGAAGTACATTCAGACAAAACAGTAGCGTATTCAGGAAGCCAGTTTCCCTTGGAAGTAAAATGATAGATAAAAACCAGTTTTGTGTGGGTAAACATGATCTGGCTCACAAAACCTTTGGGATCGAGCGGTCACTTGTCTAGGCAAAATTGTGACAACTTTTATGTATCATTTCAAACTGGCTAACATTGACCCATTAACGGAGTGTGTTGGCAGTTCGTTGGTTTTTGCTTGTTGACAGTACGGTAGATGTTAACTTCGAACTTTACGTTGGCTTTTCAGTGGTGGATTGTGTTACTAAAACGATTAACTTATTATTTGATCAGTTTGTTAACTAACGGTGTTTATTTACTTCTGTTATTTTTTGAAAAAATGGGGAATCTGTGACTGATTTAAGGGGAAGGACTTGGTCACGCCCCCCCCCCCCCTCTTGGATAGAAGAATGTGTAAATCTCAGTTATAATTAAATTATGGTAGATGTGTACCCACAGCACCTAAATTAAATATTGATAGAAACACCAGGAAATAAAATTAATGTATTTTATGTATGTGTGTAAGTAATGCTTGCATTTGCCAAAGGAACTTCACTAATTACTTTGTAAGCTACAGCTGTTGGAAGCAATATAACAATCTTCTTAATTATAATTCTCTCTCTTCTCTCTCTCTCTCTCTCATCTCTCCTCGTCTCTCTCTCCTCCTCTCTCTCTCTCTCTCTCTCTCTCTCTCTGTACATGCAATATATATGTGCATGTGATGTAAATTATATCTGTGTATATATGTGCGCGTGCGTGCATACATAAATATTGATATATAAGTACCATATGTGTGTACATTTTACACACACATATATATATCTGTATGTAATAATCCTAAGTGCCCCTGGCCCCCATATATATATATATATATATATATATATATATATATATATATATATATATATATATATATATATCATGCCCGGTAGGTGGAATAAAAGTGTTTTGTTGTAGGGCCCGCCATTTCGCTTTGATATTGTAATTCCTTAAAGGGTGACTATGGGAAGGTTGCGTGCTTGTGTATTTTACTATATAATGGAAAACTAGAACGAGTACTTTTTGTATTTATTTGAAAAGTCGCCGATTTAGATATGTTTGTAACCTCTGGAGAGGAGGGTTGTGTGAAGTCCGAAAGGTATAATATATAAGGCCCTAGTTTCGATGCATAACCCATACATAGGCAGTGGTATACAGTTTCCACAGGATGGCGGTGATGTCTCAGAAAGTAAGTCATAAGTTCATTTGCTCCAGATAAACTCGGTCAGCCGGTAAAGATAACAACGATACAACGCGATAAGATATAACTTGTCACTGTCTCAAAGATGCATACTGAAATCTCTCTCTCTCTCTCTCTCTCTCTCTCTCTCTCTCTCTCTCTCTCTCTCTCTCTGTATATATATATATATATATATATATATATATATATATATATATATATATATATATATATATATATATATATATATTAGAGAAATAGGTGAACAGTTATACTGGTTTTATTCGGTATATCTGATCATTTATTTTTATACTGTTGGCAGTTGTCCAGGTCGCTGATTGCTCCTCCAGCTGCTGATAGATGGGAATAGGCAATCCTTCTCTCTCTCTCTCTCTCTCTCTCTCTCTCTCTCTCTCTCTCTCTCTCTCTTCTCATATATCTATATATATATATATATATATAATATATATATATATAATATATATATATATATATATATATATATAAAATCAGGCAGTGTACCCTCCTTCTTTATTTGCTAAGTATCTAAATTTGAAACTACATGTGTATTTGTTGTGATTTTTAGTATTTGAAGTATTTTCAAGTTAACTGAAATAATACATTTTAGATTTCTTACGATGACATTTCATCACTCAACCTTAGTAGATGATGTGAAAAGTGTATGTGACGTGAAAGTTTCCAGTAATGTTTTAAGGAAAATCTTGGGGGCGCGCACTCTTGTGTACGATCGTTTGTCATGGGATTAGTGCGGTCCATTGCATTCCCATCTGTTCTGCAAAATCCCCTGAAACATACAGGATCTGGTGTCACGACTGGTTTGCAACACGTCGATATCTATATTATTAAACTATTTAAAACTGAAAACACCGGTGTATCCAAGTGGTTCGTGCTTTAAGCCCGCCACTACGCTCATTCATAACAGCACTGTCGGACTGTGCAGTCATATCTTCACCACTAACGATACAGTCTTTTTATCCTCAGTCCTCCGTAGCATCCACGGCGTGAACACACGATGCTTTGGCTGTAATTGGGTTGCTGACATGATAAAAAACAAAACAACACTTAAACGTCAAGTAAGACACCCAGTGAAAATTTGGCCCTAAGGACTTTCACAATGGTTATTGAATATTTTATGAATGAAGGAAGAGTTCCACGGTATAATAAGATAATAAAGTTCGTAATCGTTTGCTTTCATTTGAAATTTGACACGCAGAGTCCTAAAATTTTTTTCTATTTCATTGAAAAGGCTTAATACTCATTCGGTTTCATTTCCGATCGACTTTCTTATGGCGTATTACAATGAATGAAAATCCATAATTTTTTACTACTGTCCTCCTTTGTTTCATTAGGGCGTAAAACGAATTTACACAGCATATAAGCGATGAATAAACATACATTGCCCAATATTGTTTGATTTTGCTTCATCAGAAAGTAGAATATTATTTATTTTCATTTTAAAAATTAATTACATTAATGATACATATAGGCCTATTCGTGTATATTTTTTGTCATAATAAATATTTCATCTCATTGAAAAACTTACTTGAATTTACTATGGTTTATAACTACAAATAGACATACGCTAAATCTGTTACGATAGCCTTTGGATTTTATTTGCCGAAGCAAAGTCTCATTCGCATAGATTTCGATGAAATCTACAAGTTATTCAGGAATGGTGCTGCTCACCTTTCATTAAACACAATTATTTTTCTTGTCGAAAAATGACAAAATTATAAATATATATTATTCTGACATCCGTATCAGTTATTAAAAACAAGTATATCCAATATATCATCAATTTAGGTATAAAATCTTTTCAAATTAAGAAAACCCAACTCAGTGCTCTTGATAGGTACATGTTATCTGTCCGGCCCCCACCATATTGACGTTGCAGTGCGCATGCAGCCGTTTCACCGGAGGCTCATTGGGTGAGATGAGCTTCTCAGGCCGCCTGCACAGGCGAGAAAAACTGTGCAGGTTTTCAGCATTAAAGTTCGGTTTATAACTGCACAGCCGACTGTGCTGTTATAACTGCGCAGAGTTGGAAAGTAGCGTCAATTTCTTTGAAGTTTTGACGCTCATATTTCTTCACTTGCAGTATCTTTAGATTGTGTGTGCGCACCTTTTACATGTCTTTCTACTTTCAGTGCTTTCCTATGGAACAAGTGTGGCTTCCCTTGCTGTAGAGAATTATTTTTATGCCAATTAAATTAATGTGAGATGATGTTTTCGTGGCTGGTGGCTCTTATTGTTGCTTTTGGCTTCATGTTTCCTTGCATTTATACAGATGCATTTTTTTCTGAATTTTTCTTTGTCAGAGTTGAACAATAAAAGCAAAAGCGAAGACGCTCATGTTGTTCTTACAGCCAAAGATCGGTACCTCTTTTTGCGCTGGAAGGATAACATTAAAAAATGTTCCCAGCCGACGGAATTGTAATTTACACCAGCAGTATACAATGAAGCTTCATGTACGATTAGGCAGGTAGTTATATTGTATGACATACTCTAGGTTTGTTGATTCCTGAATTACTACTTTGTTGTCAAATGATCGTTGTCAGCTGAATAGTGTTCCAGGTCTTTAATACTTTGTTTTTCGTTTTTTGCCCTCTTCTTCCCCTCCCTCATCGATCCTATTCAGCATTTTCCAAGTTAGCTCCAATGCCAACAAATTACTGCCTCCAAATTGTGATACTTTGAAATTTAAATCGGCTACTTGAAAATTCATGCAAATCACGAGGAAATCTGTGGGTTTAGCTCATCCAGGTCTATTGTACTCAGTCTGGAAAATGAATGAGTGAATTTTACAGTCATTTCTATTTCCCTGAAAATAGAAATCTCGTAGAGGACTCCTCGACAGTTGAGTTAAGAAGAATTTGTAGAAATTTGTAGCCTTTCTTTTTCCTTTGAGATACCATAATGCCTTGGGGGAAAACGACGAATCCTTTCCGACACTTTCACCCGCCCTTCCCCAGTCGCTTCCTTGTAGTCAGTAAGTAGTCTGCATTAACTATTGATATATTTTAATAATACCAATAATTATTTTTATAATTATTCCCAGTCGCCAAGACAGCATATGTGGCTGCCATATTATAAAAGAAATTGGAAATTTTCTATTTATATTTTACGGTGACAATAGAATTTTGCGGAGTCGAGCTACTCTGGGCCGTGGAACGTTGTATGCAGGACCCTCTTAGTGGGTCCTGGTAGTATGTTTACCAGTGGTTCTCAACGGAGCTGAGGTCCACATACATTACGGGGGGTCCAGACAAAAACCATAACGAACTGGGGCTCCATGGTGATATTTGAATTGTCCATATAACAATTCTACTTCAGAACAGTTGTTAATACTGAGAATGGAATTTCTACGGTAATCTACGCCATATTAAAATACTAAAAAGTAGAAATACTAGCGCAGCTTTGAATTTTTATGGCAATCAAGAACATTTCACACTGTTGTAAATTTAGTTACCACCAATGCCTTCCCTACAATAATGCCCGAGATCTGGTTGATTTTTTTTTCTTTTAACCTGTCTGCCTCATACATTCGCTTTATTTATTTAAGATTTCCACTTGACCTGGCTGACTCATCCATGGATCAGTGGTAAGAGCGAACGGAGGTGAAAATCACCCATTATTTTCTCAGGTAGCAGGCAGCTAGCTACCAAAATGTTTGTTTGTTTGCATGATGAATATATTCTTCTCCCCCCCCCCCCTTTCTCTCTCTCTGACGAAGGTCAAAGAGAGTTGGTTATCTATTTCACCTTGAGGGTTGAAGGGATCTATTTCACCTGGAGAGTTGAAGGGATCTATTTCACCTGGAGAGTTGATGGGATCTATTTCACCTAGAGGGTTGAAGGGATCTATTTCACCTAGAGGGTTGAAGGGATCTATTTCACCTGGAGAGTTGAATTGATCTGTTTCACCTGGAGAGTTGAAGGGATCTATTTCACCTCGAGGGTTGAAGGGATCTATTTTACTTTGAGGGTTGAAGTGCCTTGGCACCAAAAAGGTGCATTTGTTGTAGCCCTATATGCCCGTCAACCTCCCATGGGATTCGTAAACCTATGGGTAAAAATATAATATGCCTTGCTATATGCCTGGAATGCAGTCTTCATAGAAATGATCTTACCTTCTCTATTGATATTTTCGATTCTCAAGTTATGAAATGTGATGCAATAAAATTTTTCTGTTTGTGGTACTGTATTCTGGAAAAATGAAAAACTTCGTTTTTCTGCAAAGCAATTGGGTGGACATCTTTATGAAGCCCTTAGTGTTGTGATTAAAGTGGTTAACCATATTAAATCAAATCCTCTTCGAGATCGCCTCTTTCGTGAATTCTGAAAGAAAACGGAGGAGAAGAGTTTGAACGCCTCGTAATGCATACTGAGGTGAGGTGGTTATCAAAGGGGAATTGTCTTTATCGTTTTATTACATTAGGGGACTGTTGTCTTATTTCTGGCTAACACCCAGCTTGGAGAACAACAACTTGCAACAAAATGTGATGTATTTTACTTTAACAGATATATTTGAAAAAATCAATTTGCTTGATGACAACTCCAAGGAAAAAATTCTGATCTCATATCCAGCCAAGGTGGTATTACTGCTTTTCTGAGAAAACTACGGCTGTACAAAATTAATATCAGACGTCGTGCATTTGAAGTTTCCTTGTATATCCTGATTAGCAGCGATTTACACGATCATGACCTTGCATTGTATAGTGAATATTTGGAAAATTTGCATGAAAATATGCAAGCTCGGTTTAGTGATAGATATACTAACTTGGGTGGCAATTCCTTTTGAAGTTAATGCTGCCGATATAGAAATTTCTTTACTGGAGACCCTCATTGAATTACAGTTGTGTAATACTGAACGCAAAATTCAAGATGGGAAGCATAATATATAGAAATCAAATGACACTGCTAATAATTACCCACTATTCTGGGATAGAGCACAGCTCTATGCTATAGCTTAAACATCATCTTACCAGGTTGAATCAAGATTCAGTCGTGATGTTCATTTATTATCTCGTAATAGAATCGATATTGATTGATCTTCGACTATTATTGACTTCGATAGAGCTGAATATAAAAAAACTCGCCGAGCACCATCAATTGTTAAACAAGTTTTATTTGAATAAAATAGTTTTTCTTCAAAATAAAGCACAATCATTTACAATTTCTCAAATTCTTTGTACAAAATTCCTTTATTTCGAATTAGTGAAAGATAGAATAAGCTTTATTTCCATGGAATTGCAATTGCTATGGGGGTCCACCAGTAAAGAAAAAAAAATAAGAGAAAAGGGTCCATGGGTAAAAAAAGATGAAAACCACTGGTGTACGTGTACCAAGGTAAGAGAGGACAGCAGTGTGGTGTAGACGGGTTAAAGTTGCAGAAGGTAACTGAAGTGTAGGGTAGAGATGAGACGATGTTATCTGTTACTATCTCTGAGAGCTTGATGAAGGGAGTTGAGTGTGGGATGACGATGATTATGTAATTTAGCAGTTGAGTCGTTACGGCTATTTTGTTGACACTCGGGAAGTGTAAGTCCTTTATTGGAATTGATGATGAAACTAATTGCGACCTCAAGATATATAGATAGCATTCTGTTAAGACAGATAACTAAACTTGATTCTGAAAAGAGAGGGAAAGAGATAGAGAGCTACCTTTCGAAGAGTGCGTCGCGGAAGAAGGGTAAATATTTGGAGTGGGCTGTGGCAAGCCCGGCCTCTCAAACACCCCCCCCCTCCCCCCCCCCCTCTCCCCCCACTCAACCTTCGGGAGAGAGAAGAACGCTGTTTCCATCCAGAATTCTTATGCTTTTAATGTGTAAAGTTTTTATATTAAATTCATAATATATATATATTATATATATATTATATATTTATATATATATATATCTATATATATTATTGATATGAATAACTTGATCACGAAGTATATAAAACGTGATACTATGTATAAATAAAGGTGTTTTTGCTCCGAAGGAAAAAATGAAAAAGTACTTGGCTATCTCGCGCTTTTTCATTTTTTCCTTCGTGGCAAAAAACCTTTATTTATATATATATATATATATATATATTATATATTATATTATTTATATTATATTATATTATATTATATATTATATATAATTATATTATATTATATTAATTTGTATTAATATTTATATTATATTTATAATTATTATAATATTACATCTTATATTATATTATATTTAATTATTTTATTATAATTACTATAATTATTATATTATATATTATATTATTATTATATTATTATATTATATATTATTATATATATATTATTATATATATATATTTATATATTTTATATATTATATATTATATATTATGATATATTTATTATTATTATTATATTATATTTTTATTTATTATATTATATATTTTATAGATATATTTTATATATTATATATTATATATTATATATTATTATATTATATATTATATATTATATATATATATTTTATATATTATAGATTATATATTATTATATATATATTATATATATATATATATATATATATATATATATATATATATATATCTCCTGTCAGCATTTATACTTGAGTGCAATTTGTATGTTACGTTTAATTAACAGGTTTATTTTGCCTTCGAGACTTTTTCTGTACATCCAGTGGCGGATTTAAGTGGGGGGCACCTGGTCATGTGCCTCCCCCCGACTATGGATATGAATAATTGAGCATTGTTTTCTTTCAATAAATCATTATTATTAGCAAACATTTACTTAGTTAATGATTATTTTAACAACTACTACTACTGTGTGTACATATGTTTGTGCATGCATATGTACATATATGTTTATGCATGCATACAAACATAAATATTGTTATAAATCTACCATTCAAGTTACATGTATATGTTATGGGATCAAAAGGACCCCATTAGCTAAAAGGAGAGGACTATCTGATTGCGTGACCTACCTTCAATGCCGCCATCGCCTGGCATCCTTGTAGTTAGCTGAAAATCAATATTTAAATCTTAGGCGAATTCAAACTCTTGCTATACAAAAAATTGAGCCTTTATTTCCCCAAATTAGCTAACATGAAAATTGAATAAAATTAATTAAATCCCAAAAATTAATTAAAACACCATTACTCTTCTATGTAATGATATTGGATAGAACTGTCCCCACTTATCCTCACTGTCAAATAACTCCATAAGTCTCTATCAAATAAACATCAGATAAAAGTCTAGAGAATTCATTTTTTGGTAGCGACAACCCAATTCACCCTGATAAAGAAATCACAATTATCAGGCACTGAAAAGACCTAAGAAATGAAATGGATTTCCCCGTTCTACAAGCTGAAATCAATGTCACTGTTCAAAGTTTTCAGTCTTTCTTTCACAATACTTTCTGATGAGCCTGCTAGCGCCTTTTAGTTTTTGGGTCACCATTGACAGATTCTTGTCTAATGAATCGATAAGGTTCCATACTGGGATTATATCTGATGTCTTTTGACTTCCGGATATATGCACTTACACTTACTAATGGATGTACGAATGTATGCACACTAATGTCTTCTCTGTTTCCCGTGTAAAGGGCGTTTTCCATTTCACGTGAACTCACTTGATCTCTGACGTCACAGTCACCTGATCTTTCTGCTATTCACATCATTTGCGCGCCCACAGTCTCCCTGATGTTATTGGATCGTTGTCTTTTGTTTTATATCTGCATCCAGAGGAATTCACTGTTTTGCACTTGTCTCAAACACCAAACACGAAGGTTATTGAACTCATTTATTTTAATTTATATATATATATATATATATATATATATATATAATATATATATATATATATAATATATATATATATTACTGTGTCCAGTAAATGTTTGTGGCCAATATCCACCAGAAGTCCGTTATGTGCCAGGAAGTCAGCCCCCTGCAGAGGAACCTTGACGTCTGTGATGATGAAAGGCCAGTTGTTTGGTATCTTGAGGGTCCAGATCCCATAGCAGCAAATGGGACTCCCGTCTGCGGCCACCAGTGCAGCTGCGGCGTCAGGTGTGTGGTTGTGATCCTCCTCTGATGGCGGAAATGCCAACTGCATCGCCCCTGTGTCCACCAGCATTCTACATCCAGATATGGCATTGCAGATATAGAACCCCAATGGATGGGATCCTGTAGAGTTTGCGGCCATGGCTGCTACTGTGGGTGGCTGCCATCCTAGTTTGTTTGAAAAGGAGCAGGGTGGTCTGCAATTCATGGCATCCTTCCCGAACTGCTGATGATAATAGCACCAGGATGAAGTATTCTTCTTCTGCTGCTGCTGTTGCTGCTGCGGGGCCATCTTCCTCCACTAAACCGCGTTCACGTCCATCTAGTCAGGTTCCTCCACACCGCGCTGTTGGCTGAAGGTGTCTCGAGGCCCTGGCGGCCTAGTGGAGCCTCTGGGCCCTGTCCACCAGAACGTCCATAGGGAGTGTGTCTGCCTTTGTGATCTACGCCCTTATGTCCTGTGGAAGGTTTCATAGGAAAATCTCCTGCGACAGGCTGATGTTCCTCTATCCATCTGCATCGAGTTACCGCAGCAACAGGAAGCCTGTCAACTCATCCAGGCGTCCTTGGATGATGTCTCCCAGGGGTTGGTTGATGAGGTCGAGGACTCTGGTGGCCCTCACTAGAACGGGAAGGGAGTATGTCTCAATGAGTTTACTCCTCAGTTCCCTGTAGGATATTTAACTGGCCTATGTATCGAACCACGGGGTGATGTAATTGAACACCTCCTCAGGAAGTGTCATGCCGATGTCGGCCTTGGCTCCCTCGTCCGTGATTCTAGCTACCCTGAAGTGGACATCCGCCCCCAGGAACCATGATGCCGTATTCTGTTGTGAGAATAGTGGTAGTTTCACCATTTGGCCAATTGATACTCTCGTTGATGTGAATTTTGTGGAAGACCTGAGTTGTCAGAAGAACTGTGTACCTCAGACTCTATCATTGTTACTGTCTCACACACCAAAACGTAAAAAGCGGTGTATTACTCCGTGAATGGTGCCAGGTTTGTCCGAAGTCAAGACTAAACGCTGTGTTGTTCCATTATTGACTTTGAATGCGGTCCATGTGTGTCGTTAATGGCGGGAGCCAAACCGTTTGAAAATGCCAGAACACATCTGGAAAGGTGTGGCGTCGGTGTCAACCGAGGAAAGGAGCTTTCAGAGATGTAGACTTTGTGTTGCCGTGTGATTCCATTAACCCTCTCGTGATCTGATGACGCGTAGTGCATCAGTATATTTTTTTCTGTAAGTGCACAGATGATGCACTGGGCGCATTATATGTAAGTTATTTTCGGGAAAAATTCACAAAAAAATGCTACAATACAAAACGTCAACATAAGTAGGTTGGAAAATCGGAAAATTGCACTCCATAAAAAAATAGTATTTTTTAATCAGTTACAGCTCATTAGCAAACACATTTATTGCAAAATTATTGCTTTCACGGGAAAGATCAAACATTTCTACAAAACTTAGGTATAAAACAAACTCCTCAAACCTAATTATTATATTTTTAATCATTATTTCAAAAAAATATTTGATTTGTCTGAAAAATTTCACGTTCATCACATCGTTTTTATTCTTTCTAAGCCTCACAAAGATGTTCCGATTGCTTTAGGAAATAATTCAACCAGTTGCCGACATAATAACACTAACCAGAAGCGCATATTAGTTATAGTTTGGACATACCAAATTTTGCCAAAAAACTTTTCCATGTGCGTGTTCTTTTCAGCCCCGGGGGGAAAAGTCGTGTACCTTACACCCTTATACATAGGCCTGTGCGCAAGAGTGTTGAAGGATTTTCTGAAGGTAAGCTACTGTAGTGAATCTGTTAATGGCAAGGCCAGAACCGCTGTGTTTACCGTCCAATCCAGGAGGTCACCAGTTGTGAGGACATAGATTGACAGCTATATGGATACTGATGCTTCATTGCCCGATCGCAGGTTATACAATGACAGGTGCGGACGGACACGTAGTATCTGGGTCAGGTCGACAGAGGTCCGAACACTGATAATTTGTTTGTTTACGGACAAATAAATGATATGTACAGACACAGTCTGTCTACTGTGCGTACACATGATTACTATATTGGCGGAAAGGCCCGAGAATTCTACATTGATTGATATACATAGGGATCTTAGCAAGTTGTTGAATGATAATAAAAACATTGAAAAGACGTCTACAGATGTTGGCATGATATTATCATTAATGTTTTTAGAGTATTAATTAAACATGAGTAACATCTTAGTGAAAATAACATTAGGGAAAGTATTATTTTGGTAAATACCGAAAAAGTCATATAAGTCTAAATATTTATTTAAAGAAAATGCTCTGTTTAGAGACTTTTGCCAGAACCTAAAGCACAATATTGAGGACGGATTGAACACTCGAGGGGGAGGTTTCTTTGGTTATAATCCTGGATTGTCCTTGTTCTCTTGTCTTCTACATCTTCCTTAACTTCAATATCTTCCTTTCCCTTCCTCCCTCTTTAACATATCTCTCTCCTCTATATATATATCATTATATATATATATATATATATATCATATATATTATATATATATATATATATATATAGTATATATATATATATATATATATATATATATATATATATATATATATATATATATATATATAATGTATGTATGAATGTATGTATATATGTATGTATATATCTTATACAATATATATGGTATATACGAGTATGAAAGGGAGACGTTGTATTGTTGACTACTTGATGATGTAAAACGTTTTTCCCATCAGAGAAACACAAGTGAAACCTCATTACTCTAATATTACAGTCGACAATATGGCTCTGCCGTCATGTATACAAATATCGAAATTTACTTTTATTGTTGTTAGATTAAGCCAGATATTGCCAAAATATCTGGTGAAACAGAGTGCAAAGGGTATTTTGAATAAGCAAAAACCTTTGAATGTTTTAGTTGCTCTTGCAGTATTATGTCAAATCAACGTCTTTCGTTCTCGACCTCTCAATGCGTATGGTGACTTTTTCTGTTATCTTTTCGCAGCCAGATTTAGGCATTTCTGGTCGTCTTAGTTTCTCCATCATAACAAGAATTAAGCTGGCCTTTTGCCAGCGCGGGCTCTTGCTTCTTAGTAGCCAGAATTGAGAGAGAGAAGTTAATCCTGTGAAAGTAGGGGAAAAGGGAGGCGTACTTCATTATTCTCTCGGGTTTCAGGTTATCCGGCTTAATCTATTTTTATCTGGTGATCAGATCAGTCTCTCATTTCTCTACACGCGTTCTCAAATATTTAGTATGACACGATACATCTGGGTAAGAGCACCTGCTGCTATAGAGGTATTCTTCTCTCTCTCTCTCTCTCTCTCTCTCTCTCTCTTCTCTCTCTCTCTCTCTCTCTCTCGAAATTCTGCATGCAGGTAAATGTATTACTTGTACCGTAGATGAATTTGCCGCGAGTGTATTCTGTTACGTGCGCGCACAGAGGGGTTCAGGGGTGTCTTGACTCTTGACAGCATGAGTATGCTGTGCTACTCAGAATTTGGCGCTATCAGAATTAGGCGCTGTCTGGATTTCGTATTGCTTTCCTCTGTATTCTGCTGAACTGTTTATTTTAGTGCTATTAAAAGTATTAGTTGTTGCTTGAATTAAAGAGGCTTAGGCTGCCAAGCCAAACACGGCCATTTAACACTCAAGGTAGTGAAAAGATGGAGTTGGAGCGATCGGACAGCAAGATGACGAAATCCAAAAAAACAAAGACGAGGAATTACAATGTCGAATGGAAAGAAAACCCAAAGTTGCCCTAAAAAGTAATAAGGTAGAGAGGCTGGACGCGCAAGATTAAAGGAGGGGAGAGCGGATGGAAGTAAAGTAAATTGCTAAAAAGTGGCTGCTGCTAGGGGGGAAGGAACGCTGCAGACACTGTAGTTATGCATACAATGCACTACTTGAGGTGCACCGACGACACTACCTCCCTACGGGGAACTAAAAGTTGTTGCGTCGCCTGTTTAGAAAAGCCAGTAGCGGTAGCCAGTCATCCTTTCTCTCCGCCGTATTTTAAGGAAGTGATGAAATGCAACATAGGATTCTTGCTGTTTTACTGCAATGGCAGTGTGCTCCTAGGTGGGGTTGCTGGATAGGATGATGATGGCCTTGGGCTCACTTGTATCTCGGTAACATAACTGTTACGAAGGTCAGGCAGATCGCATAACTCGGTTACTTTAGTTAACTGGGGGAGAGAAATGATATTAGGAATTTTAGCACTCAAGTGCAGACTCTCTCTCTCTCTCTCTCTCTCTCTCTCTCTCTCTCTCTCTCTCTCTCTCTCTCTCTCTCTCCCCTTAAAGGGGTGGGGGAGGCTGTACTGCTGCATCATCCTTTTTGGTCAAACACAAAACTTCTTCGTTGATAATGTGTTCTGTTGGACCAAGACTACAAAAAGTGTTTAACTGCTATTCCTGCTTTGGCCCCTCCCCTTATGAAAAAGGGGATCGGGTTTATGCATGGCGACATAGCATACGTATTCCTTATTGAATATTAGAATTTGTCACAAGTGTTATGGTATTAATATTTTACGTTGTATGTGCATAGAATGTTTTCTATGTAATGCCAATATTATGACAAACTAGTTTCATACCGGATAATTTTACATGAAAATGAAATTCCACGTTGAGAGCGCAGTGTGTTCAGGAAAAGAAACTGAACAAGACTTTTTTTATTCCTTATTTTTTCAAGATATGAAATCATGTGTTTTGTTCATTTTTTTTTCTAGCAAGTACCCTTTTGACTTTTTGCATAAGTAGGACAAAAATAAGTCAGATCTTCCTGGATACAATAAGCTTCATGGTCCGTTTTAATCTTGATCCTCTTCCCAGGTTCTCCTTGTACGTACATTCTATTGTGCACTGTGTAATGGGATGTATCAAAAGCTTACTTGTTCAGTACTGTAATGTTGTTTAATGTGATGTGATTCAGACTTTCGTAATTATGGCTTTGCGTAGGCTATTTTGTGCCCTACACTTATTAAAACAGTTACCCTATTCCATTTTAGTATATCATGCTAAGGACGACGCAGAAGGAAGGTCAAAACTGTGAATGTCAACACTTGATCGAATGGTTTTATTTTTATCCGTCCATGTCCATGACATTAGTTTTTCATGGCTCAGCGACAAGCAGGAAATATACAGTATCATTCACTCCGTGGCTACCCGTACAGCACGGCGGTACCTCCTTGGAGTGTATATAAATATGAATCGTTGTTAAGGGCATATACATATTTGTGAGGTAGGCAGCAGGTGTTGTATCCATGATGAACACACATCACGAGCCACACGGGGGCGTTGAAACAGTTTCGGCTTCGTCGTTTAAGACTGTTGGCTTTGGGAAGCTCGTTGATATTAGGTTGACTGTGAACGTCGACTTATTTCGTAAAACACTTATAAAAGTAACACGTGACATAAATGGAAAGTATTTTCGATTCGGATTATCCTGTTTAGTTAATGGGTTTCCTTTTATACGTGCTTCTAAAAGAAATATGCCGTTCATTGTATTTGGTTTTCGAGGTCAAGAGATCATGCCAGATACTTCTTAATAATATGTATGTATAAACAATAAAGACAACGGCGTGAAAGCTGAAGAGCGCAGATCACGTTCCGTTAATACTATCTTGCTCCTCAGCACCCCGTAACGCCTGACACTCCTTGATAGTCAGTCATTCAGGTGGTTTCGTTCTTAAGTAGGTAAAATATTAGCGTGGAGATATTCAGATTTGGATTTTTTTTTTACCGTTATTGTGGAATTTGTTACAAGAGGACCTCTGACTTTTAGGTTTGAGGGACTGCCTCCACTTGTATGATTTTCCCTTTTTCTCTTCGCTTTAATTTATTTTCTTTCTTTCTTTTCTGATGAACAGAATCCTGCTCTCCAAAGTATCTTGCTACCAGGTATCTCGTTACTTCCATGATAGCAAATATCAGTGATAGTCCGATGACTGAAACTTTGCTGCTTTTGGTTTACTTTTTTTAAGCTGTCGTGCCGAGTTAGAACTTGAAATATTGAATTTTAGCTTGTAATGCCATTTAGGGCATTATAGTGTTCGTGTGCGTTATATCACAAAATAACTTGCCCTCATTGATTCGGAACTGAGCTTTATTTTGATTATGTCCGACCAAATGTAGTAACCTTTAAAAATAAATGACAGCACTAGTCTTTTTCTCTCAGAGAAGATGAGTGATGGTAAAGGTTTACCGTACTATAAATGAAAATTTATTCTGCTTAAGAGAACAATGTTTTAGTGTATTCTTTCCGTCTTTTTCGTTTGTTACTAGTGACAGCATTCTCGCTTCACCTTTCAGTAAATGTAGAGACAGGAGGAGGCTGCCGATAGCGGTGTCTTGAAGTGTGGCATTCCAGGTATAGGCCTAATCATGGTCTTCATTAAGTCTCATCAAGTAGAGCCACTTTTCTACCTTTGATCGAAGGGTAGACAGAGGACGAAATTTCTTTGACTTTCACGTGCTAGGAAAAATAATTAAACAATTTTTTTTCTAGCGCAATAATATCACGATTCGTTGCGTTTTCTTTGATTTGTTCATATTTCTGGTGCTAAACTTTGGTTCCCGTCCAGTGTGAGTAGAGGTTTATTTTTTGTTGGGAAAGAAGCTCCTCTGTGCATCCTTGGCTATATCTGAAATTAGTCCTTGTCTTGCATATTTAATTGAGCTGGTAACTTTAGAGATTATATTGGCATAATTATTCATCTATGAGTTCCATCGCATATTTAGGTAGAAAGGATGGCCTCCTTTAACATAGTTAGTTAGACTGAATCTGGCATATGTAACCTGAAATGACAAAACTTTTGTCAAGATATTATTGTCTCCAGGGCTGCGTCAAAATTTTAAAGAGACACCTCACGTAGAGAGATGATCGCGTCCTGATTCTCTCTCTCTCTCTCTCTCTCTCTCTCCGGTTCTTCTAAAGGGAGACGGGAGGTTGATTGAAAGAGGCCGTTGGGAAGTCTGTTGATGAGGAGGCGTTCAAGGAAGGAACTCCCATCGACGAACGGATCGATTGTATAAATGCCATTTATCTTGGAGTGTGAAGCCTGTCCATTCACCGTCTTCCTCTCGAAGAGTGGAACGAAGAACGGGAATTTAGGGCATGTAATATAGATGTGTGGAGCGATATTGATTTAGTTGGGGAAGGTGTGAAACTAGCGAAGGCTTTACAATTGTCAAAAGGCAAGAGAAGCAGACATGCATAATGAGTTGCGTCAAGTAGGAGCTTTTATATATAAAGAAATGAAGTAGGGAATAGGGATGGCTTCCAAACAAAGAGACAAAGGATTAAAAATAGAATGGTAGCTGCTGCGGTAAATTTTCGGGATTTTGAGGTGTGTGGAGCGGGTGCCGGGAGGTGACGTGGATACTAGTAAGGTGTTGGTTGGAGGGAGGAGAGGAGAGCTCTGATCATCATCCGTCGGAGGGGATCTACGGGGTTATATGGTACAAGGTCTAGAGACCTCGATATAGTAGAGGGACGGGGTTGGGGTTGTTGGTCGGGTTCTTCGCACATGGCAGCCAGTGGGTGTGGTAGGAATCCAGGATGAGGTTAAGGATAGGGATAGGGATGGGCGGATCGAATTTGGTGGCATAACTTCGTCTCTTATGAGTTTCAGTAGCTTTGTAACAATTGGAGTTCGGAAAGAAAACTAATTCATGAATGAAGCCAAGGGGCTACGTACAGAGCATGTTTCGTGCTTTGACTGTATCAGTTTTATTTGGAGTGTTATGAGAGTTTGTGCATATATATACCGCGATATTGCTTGACTTTAATATCGGTGCACATTGATTGGAGGCTGCCCAGTTTTCAAGGCGTATCACAAACTACAAATGTAAAGCTATTGTATAGTATATTCATATGAGCTCACACACACGTGGATATATGGATTTTTTTTTTATCCAACAGTCTACTGTATAAATAAAGATGCCATAAAACACTATTTGGAATCAGATGGGCGTATTCTCAGGAACACCTTCTTGAAAAGAGGCCTAAGGATTAACTCGCTGATGACATCGATTTCCGTTGTCCCTGCTTGTTTTTATTGTCGGCTTGATTGATGATGGCATCCTCCAGCATCTTCCCTTCCCCCGAACTAAACTCTAAACATATCGTAATGAGCTTTTGTGCTCTGCTAATCTTTGCGAGATGGAGTACCTATCTCCCCTTGTTAAATCTCATTAAGTTTTGGTAACGTAATTTCAATCATCTTTTTTTCAAAACCTACCGTGAAACCTTACGCATGACTGATGTGGCGGTGATAAATTGAAACTGGAAACACGATATTAAATAATGAGAGGAGATAATTCAAAATGTGGGCAATATCCCAGTGAATCATGTAGAAGAATACAAGAATTTTGTTTATTGTTTATTAGAGAAAATATACAATATTTTACGGTTTTAATAGTATTACATGCAGAATTTTATCAAAGATGACATACATTTACCAGAATTTAACGAAAATTTTCGATTGTACAGTACATTTTACAAATAATCTACTATGTATTTCAATTTTAATATTTTTCTGTAGTTACTCATGTAAGATTTTATCAGCGTATATCTTTTATTAACTTTAATTTTATAAACCGTCTTATACTATCGTTTTCATCTTTTATTCCTGCTTTGTGGCCAGCCAGTGTGCTTCAAAATCCAATTTTATAATTTTCAATAAACTTTTTGGCTTGATGTTACACGATTCATTTAATAAATCACAACACCAGTTACCCAATTTCTTGTTACACTTACCGAAATAGATAAAATGCATCACATTTTCTGGTTCTTTGCAGTTTTCCCACAGTTTACTTTTTGATATTTTCATCATATACAATCTATCTATTGTGGCCAGAATTTCATGAACATATTTGTACAAAATTTCTGTCATAACTGTTAATAAATTTACTGTTAACATTTTCCCAAATAGTCTTCCATTCAAATAAAGGGCATTTTCTCTTCAATGTTTGGGTTGAACTTCTCAACTCTCGATGAAAACCCATAAATACTCTTTAGAGTTCAAATTTAGGTAGTTTTCCATCTCGATTACTTTCAGTCTCGATTACCTGACAGATATACCATAGGTATATCTGTCATATTTTGCTCAATCTCCAACAGATACGATGTCCTCATCTTTCAGTAGTACACAAGAAGTTCATAACAAATTACTCTTTTTATGAAGGACTTATAAAATGTGTTGAAAAATATTGAATTGGCTTTCATTGTTAAATTGACAATTTCAGTGGCAGGAATTAATGTAATATTATGATGAGAGAGCATGAAGAGTCAGTTTTTATGTAAGGCTAGGCCTATTTATAGCTCCTTTATTCATTATATTTTCTTTGAGAGATTAAGTGATGATATATTTTTATACATCTTCTGATCGTGTTAATGTAAATACGTGTAATTTTGGTTATCCTAACATGTATATCTACAATTCCTTAAAGTAAAAGCCTTCAGCTCAATTAACAAATCCCCCTTTCTTCCTTTTTTTTACGATTTCTTGCTCTTAGAGCTGTCAGATCCCAGAATTTCATATGGTAAGTAAGGAATTGTGTTGTCTAAACCCAGAAATTAGCATCATCCCAGAGCAGAATCGTAAAAAAACACACACACACACACACACACACACACACACACACACATATATATATAGATATATATATATATATATATATATATATTTAGTTTTCCACATTTTAGTTCCTCGCTGGCCGAGTGGTTTTCGAGCTGGGCTGCCAATCCGGTGGACTGAGGTTCGATTCCCGGCTTGGCCAACGCTGAATCAGAGAAATTTATTTCTGGTGATTGAAGTTCATTTCTCGATATAGTGTGGTTCGGATCCCACAATAAGCTGTAGGTCCCGTTGCTAGGTGACCAATTGGTTCCTAGCCACGTAAAAATATCTAATCCTTCGGGCCAGCCCTAGGAGAGCTGTT
>NC_061088.1:43942037-44097037 GCF_015104395.2 Macrobrachium nipponense | reverse complement strand
ATAGAGAGAGAGAGAGAGAGAGAGAGAGAGAGAGAGAGAGAGAAGAGAGAGAGAGATAGATATATATATATATATATATATATATATATATATATATAGTATATATATATAGATATAGATTATAGATATATATATATATATATATATATATATATATAGAGAGAGAGAGAGATATAGATTATTATATATATAGATATAGATATAGATATATAGATATAGATATAATAGATATAGATAAGATATATATAGATATATATATATAATATATATATATAGATATATATATATATTATATAGATATATATATATATATATATATATATATATATATAGATATATATATATATATCTATATATATATATATATATATATTATATATAGATATATATATAGATCTATATATACTATATATATATATATATATATATATATACATATATATATATATATCTAGATATATATATATATAATATAATATATATATATATATATATATATATTATATATATGGATATATATAGATAAATATATATATATATATATATATATATATATATATATATATATATATACATATATATAAACATAAATGCTTATCCTACTTATAAAAACAGAACATAACTGTACAGAACTGTGCACAAAAATACAAAAGCCAGTATGTATACAGTACTATATAGAATGTATACAGAAATTAAATTTCTCTCTCTCTCTCTCTCTCTCTCTCTCTCTCGTCTCTCGTCTCTTCTCTCTCTCTCTCTCTCTCTCTCTCTCTCTCGTGATATGCTGAAATGTGCTGAAACTGCTTAAGAGAGTTCGACTTTAAAATTCTGTTTTTTATGGATAATAACCCAGAAAGGTAAAGAGAAAGGCAAGAACACACACATTAGCTTGATGCATGTGTTCATGTACATAAGCTGATTTTGTATTGAATAAGTAACTTCCATTTTTTGCTGCATTTTGGTGTCTCCACATTACAACTCTAATAAGCATTCTATTCAAGTCTGTATGTGTGTTTGTATGTAGGACTTTTGAAAGATATATTTGAGGGGTATCTGATTTTGCTATGCCCACCTCTTTAATGTGGGGATGGTTTATGTAATGGAGAGGTAAATTTTATTTCAAAAATATAAATCCTTTATTCAAGATTTATTTTTTAAATACTTACATAATAACTGTGCCATCCTCCCCACATTCAAAGTATGCTAAAGGATGCTGCCTGCCAGCCGGTATCTGTATCTATAGTACTCGTAAAACTGGGAGAACCTTTAAATTTGACTGTCTGTTGTACCTTCGCAAGTATGGAAGGTGAAGCTATATAATGGTGAGGTAAGTATATAAATAGTAAATACACCTCACGTGTTACTGGAGGCAATATTAAAGATTGTTCCCAGTGTTATTTCGACCCCTAGCTGACTACAATTTTTGGTCTTTTACTTTACCTGTTCCCACTTCCTTTCCCCCATCTCGCTGAAAACCAATCCAATTCCTTCTTTTCATTGTCTTAAACACTGAATGGCTGAAGTGCCCCAGTGCTTAGCTATATATCCAGATTTTCATAAAATATCATCTGCACCATTATTTATGTGTTTAAAATTATGTATGAAAATGAAATATTCATTCTCTGCCAACTTCAGGGCATCATTCTGACAGTATAATGTGCTGGTTTTACATATTCAGAGATACGGCAATAAAGAGTACAACTATTTATCTTTTACATCAAAAACACTTTACCCGGAAAAAGCAATTGACATCAAGCTGTAAACAAAGTATGTTCTGTTAGAGAGGAATTTTAGACACCTCCTAAATCTTAAAGGGTTAATCTCGTATTGCCTTTGAATAGATTTTAAATATTCTTATCTCCCTTTTAAGACACTCAAATATATTCTCTTCCAGGTGGTATAACTGGTGGGATCGAAATTTGCATCACTTTCCCAACAGAATATGTCAAAACACAGCTACAATTGGATGAAAAAAGTGGTGGTGCAAAAAAATATAATGGCATTATTGACTGTGTCAAGAAAACTGTTAAAAGTCATGGTGTTTTTGGCCTCTATCGAGGTCTTTCCGTCCTTCTTTATGGCTCTATTCCAAAATCTGCATGCAGGTCAGTACTGTATTATTACTAAACTGAAACAAAGTAATAAAGATAACTTTACTCTCTTGAACAAATATAGTCTTAGCATTCAAGAATTTTGAATCAAAATGACAAACTTATATTTTGCTTTTCACGATTAAAGAGTAACTAAACCATTCAGTTGAATTTTGTGTGTTTTATAAAAAGAAGTGGTCTTTGTGTAGCAAATATGACCCGCGCAAAATAAGACATAATACAACATTTGAAAACGACACAAATGTGCTGTTCACTGGCACTATAACACTTCAAACTACGTGTCGGTGAATTCTGTGTAATTTTCTTAAGAACGATAGCTTCCATTGCCATATTAAAAGCTAAACAGAGATAGAGAGTTTATTTACTGAAGAAAACTGTGCTTTGTTTGTAATTATTGAGTTTTGGTATCTTCTCTTTTGTGTTTTTAGGTTTGGTGCTTTTGAAGTGCTAAAAAAACACAGTGTAGATGAACGAGGAAACCTTTCACCAGGAAAACGTTTACTATGTGGGTTAGGAGCTGGTATTACTGAAGCTATTTTTGCTGTGACTCCAATGGAAACGGTCAAAGTGAAGTTCATTAATGATCAAAGATCAGCAAATCCTCGATTCCGTGGATTTTTCCATGGAGTAGGGGTGATCATCAGGGAGCAAGGCAAGTAAATTTTCATAAGGCAGACTTAATTTATTCAGTAGGCAAATATTTAAATCCTTGAATGACTATATCACAAAGTCCATTTTTTATCCATCATATGAGACTTGTAAGGTTCATTATTCTAGCCAAAAATCTGGGAGCTAATGTTGATTTTTTATACAACTGCACACCATAGTAAAACTATCACAGAACTAGTAGTTCTACTGTAAAGCTTGCATTGTTAGCATTTTTTTTACATTAAAGCAAAATGTGAAACTGGCAATTTTTTTGAAGTTTGAGAATTTTCCCTCAATTCTTTGCATTACATTAATCTAATTTTATAGTTTTCCATGGGCAATTCAATATATTGAAATTCTGAGGTACAAACAGCTGTTTCTGCTTCTAAAAGACATTATAGAGGTTCTTTAAAATATTAAATTTACTTACAGGCCTTCGGGGAACATACCAGGGTGTAACTGCAACAATCTTGAAGCAAGGAAGCAACCAAGCTATGCGTTTTTATGTGATGGAGACTTGCAAGGATGCATATAGAGGAGGAGATCCTACAAAGCCAGTTCCTAAATTGATTGTAGGTAGGTACAGTACCCAGCTTTAAATTTTTTTAAACTTACAATTAAATTGGTAAATCAAGAAATATCAGTATCTTGGTACCTAGATTCTATGTAGTATTTTATAGGTGCTTCATGGATATATTTTTGTTCTTTTATAGTAGATTGTTGACTTGTATGTGTTATGGGCACTTATTTTAAGAATTAGAAGCATGTTACATCTTGAGTAGGATCGTTTGAATTTAGTTAAACGGAATCCAAGAACTATTCTAAGTGTATTTAGCTGCTCAGGTTTTTGTTGGATTTTTTATGTTTGCTAAGTATGCAGTATCTTGGACAGTGCAGATTGAAATTTTCATGAAAATTCTCATTATTTAAAAATACATTCAGTTGACCAATTTTGTTGATGTTTGTTTCATTGCTCAAAGGCATTTGAGGAACTAATTGCTGGTACACTCCTCACGCAAAGCATAGTTACAGTTCTCTAGGTGTGGCCACTAAACCCTAAATCTCAACAGCATAAACTTTTCCGAAAAAAATTCTGCGACATTCATCCCAAGGTCCAACCTTGATTCTTCCAGTGCTTGTTATTCATCATATAATGACAATCTCCTGTTATATGGTTAGAAATGCATTTTTCTCTTTAAATAATTTTAATCATACAAATATTATTATAATAAAATCAAGAAACAAATTCATTTTAGGAAAGTGTTACAGTGTCGAAATATCCTGGCCAAGGGTCGACACAATGTTACGGCCTCTGAGAGAGGTCCGCTTCAGGTTCGATATGTAATAATAAAAAAAAAATATTTCAACACCAACAGTTGAAACTGGGGATACGAATATAGAAAGAAACACTAACACAACAAAGGTTTATTTACAAGCTTACTAACATAGGTAAATGCAGAATGGTATCTCCTATTTACATAAAAAGATAGAATCTTACACTGCATGTACTGGGGGAACAGTGAGGCAATTCAAATACTTGCTAGTCAATTTGGTAATCCAAGGCGATGGCTTCACAAAAGGAGAGCGGCAATTGCAGACGTCCTCTTGACTCCGTATTGCAGAAAATAGTCTACTTGTAAGGCTGGAACTCCCCCAAAACCTGTAGCAGGACCTTTTCTTCCCTGAAGTCTGCTTGGCGTCAAGATAACACGGACGTGCACTCCTGAAGACGACTAGACCAGTATCCAACCAATTCTCGAGCAACTTTTTTCCTGATCCTTCATCAGTCCCTTTCTCTCTTATCTCCCACGGATAATCTCTGCTGCTGCTGATCTCTCACTGATAATCTGATTTGTGGCTCTTACTGAGGATATCTCTCTCTGACTAACTGGAGTCTCTCTTTTACGATCTCTCTCTCTCTCCTGTCCGTTTGTCGTATTTATAAGGCACTCTGGGGGCGGAACCTACGGCGAACGTCACAGACTCGCAAGATTTCTAGAAATTCTTAGATGAATCTAGACGAGGTATTGCATCAGAAATCGCGGCATTTCTCATGTCCCGACAAGTTCCACAATGCTCCTGCTGATTCTAGAACCATCATGATAACAGGCACCCCCAACACAATACGCTAACGCCTCCTTGCTGCCGAACTTCTCGAAAATGCGTTCTCCTTTCCTTCATCTTCCTTTGCTATGAAGCAATTACCATCACACGCCCCCCCAAAAGAGAAAAAAAATGAAATCAACTGATTTTATTTTTTTTTCTAAAGAGGAGCAAGAATTAAACAGCGGGGAAACAATTCTGCATAAAGCTTTAATACTTTTTCATCCACTCAACCACTCATGCCAAAACAGAAAACGGTCATTAGGCTTCTCATTCTGAAAAAACTAGAGGGGCTATCTGCTATAACATTACCCTTCTCTCTTACTATTTCCATTTTCTGAACTCTGATTAAAACTTATAAATACAAAACACCTCTTGTGTTTTTCTCAAAACTAATCTCACTCAGTAACACTGTTACACGGGCGGAGGCCACGGCACGAAGCGTTGTTTACAATTCTGAACCAAATTTACATTCGTTGCCTTTGCTCTACTCTTACCCACATTAATTATGTAATGTATACTTCCCCTCTCCTCTAACACTGAATAAAGACCTTCGTACTTATAAGGTAAAAATGGATTTTCTCTCGAGACTAGTACTAAAACTTTATCTCTTACACACAAACTTCTCTCTTTTGCTCTTAGATCAAGCTTTCCTTCAGTTCCCCCTTGACTTCCGTTCGGGTTTTCTTTCGCTAAGTGCCAAGTGCTTCCGTTCTCCTCCACTAGTTGCCAAACATCTCTTAAATTGTTTTTATAATAATCAAGATTAGTTATGCAATCATCTCTACCCTTACTTCTAGACAAAGGTACGAACATATTTATAAATTCATTCTCTAAAGATTCGCCTACTGAAGGAATATTACACAACTGAACTCTGGGAATTACTTGAAACGGTTTTCCGGCAATTTGATATTCATGACCGCTTAAAACATATCTCTTTACATCATTTTTCATTTTAGGCCAAAAGTACGCCCTACTAATAGACCTGAAAGTTTTATTCACTCCTAAATGTCCTTGCTCATCATGTACTAACTTCAAAACTAGTTCACGAAACTTCCTAGGAACTACTAATTTTTCTGTGATTTCTCCTTTAATACCTGACTTCGGTCGAACATAACGACACAAAACTTCGTCCTTTAAACAAAAAGTTTCCTTACACACATCATGGAGATCATCATCCAGCTCACATTAAAAAATTCGGGTTAGTGTCTCATCCTCTTTCTGCAACTTGACTGGCTCATCCTTATCCAAAATGTTAGAGCCTAATTCATCACCGTAACTAGGACTAGATACCTGTACATTTACTACGTTACTTCCGACAGCTACACCTTCCGTTTGGCTATCACTGTCTACGATAGAGTTAGGTCTCTCAGCCCCACTCATGCCAAGATCAACATCGCTACCTCTATCACACTCGTTCGAATCCACGAACTCACTCTCGTTCGAATCCACGAACTTACTCTTGTTCGAATCCACAAATTTACTCACGTTCGAATCCACGAACTTACTCATGTTCGAATCCACGAACAAACTATGACCGTTGTCTACGTCTGTATCTAAACCCGACCTAGTTACTACCATTTCAGGCACTGAAATATTCCTCACAACAGGATTCACATTCTTGGATAAAGCTAAGTCATTACCGACAATAATGTCAACGCCTTCAATGGGCAAACTGTCCACAACTGCAAGTTTTACTTCTCCTGACACTACCTGACTTTCTAAATTCAACTTCAACAAAGGACAAAGAACACAAGTGTTAGGAAATCCACCTAACATGACTTTCTCTTCCATATTGATTTTCTGCCCTGTTTGGCACACACACTCTTCGAATCGGTGAGACAGCAGCCCCTGTGTCTCGAAGCAAGACTACTTCTCTCGAATCTACTCCTCCAAGAGAAGAAACTACGCCTTCTGGCAGAAATTCACCAAAAACTTTGCTAGTTTCTCTCATCACATCATTCCTACTTGACGAAAGGTTAACTAGAGACACTGGTTTCTTACCGTCCTTCCTTTCTACTGCACAATTCCCCGCTAAATGCCCTTTCCCATTTCATCGGAAACAAGTTAATTCTGAGCCACTAGATGCCATTTTACTCTTACAAACCTTAGACGAATGACCAGGTTTTCCGCATGCATAACAGGAGTAGTCACTTTTACTCGCATTGCTATTACTAGGACTGAAACCTTTACTGTTTTGTACTCTACCAGACGAAGGATCATATCGTTTCTTACTAACACTCAAATTATGAGTTAGACTATATTCGTCAGCTAGCCTAGTTGCTCCTGCAAAACATACTTCTCGCCTATCTTCTATATAAAGTTTAATCTCAGGGGATACGTTATCTTTGAAGTTTTCTAACAACACTAAGTTCTTCAAACTATCAAAATCCTCAACCTTAGCAGAAGTTAACCAATCAAAAAACAGCCTTTCTAACTTCTTACCGTATTCTACATTCGTAATATTTTCATCCTTTCTCAAATTTCTAAATTTCTTACGGTACGCCTCCGGTACTAGCCTATACGCGCTAAGAACAACAGCTTTCACGATATCGTAATTATCACATTCTTTCTTAGACATGCAACTATACACAGTAAGTGCCCTACCACTCAAAACTGACTGCAAATATAAAGTCCATGTTTCTTTAGGAGAACCTACTCGTTCCATTAACTTCTCAAAACACATGAAATATGTCGTAACATCTTCCTCATCGAACTTTGGTACTAATTTTAACACTGCACTCATACCTAACGTATCAGCTCCGTTTTCGTTCTCGCCTGTCCGCCCGTTACGCGTACTTTCCCTTAACCGAGCAATTTCCAACTCATGCATACGCTCTCTCTCTCTCTCTCTTCCTGCTCATGCATACGCTCTTTCTCTCTCTTCCTGTTGCATTACCAACATTTCTCTCTCTTGCTGCATTTTCATTACTTCTCTCTCAGCCGCTCTTTCCTCTCTCTCAGCCGCTTTTTCATCTCTCTCTCATACTTTTCTTTCTTTCTTTCTTTTCAACATACTCCCGGAGATCATTCCCCTCTAGACCTAGTAGCTTACCTGATTCAATAAACTCTTTCACCATCTCACTCATTCTGATTCTTTCTATATTTTCCCTGTTTCAAACTGTTAAAGTGTTGCTAGCCTAGGCAAGGTCGCCACAATGTTACGGTGTCGAAATATCCTGGCCAAGGGTCGACACAACGTTACGGCCTCTGAGAGAAGTCCGCTTCAGGTTCGATATGCAATAATAAAAAAAATATTTCAACACCAACAGTTGAAACTGGGGATACGAATATAGAAAGAAACACTAACACAACAAAGGTTTATTTACAAGCTTACTAACACAGGTAAATGCAGAATGGTATCTCCTATTTACATAAAAAGATAGAATCTTACACTGCATGTACTGGGGAAACAGTGAGGCAATTCAAATACTTGCTAGTCAATTTGGTAGTCCGAGGCGATGGCATCACAAAAGGAGAGCGGCAATTGCAGACGTCCTCTTGACTCCGTATTGCAGAAAATAGTCTACTTGTAAGGCCGGAATTCCCCCAAAATCTGTAGCAGGACCTTTTCTTCCCTGAAGTCTGCTCGGCGTCGAGATAACACGGACGTGTACTCCTGAAGACGACTAGACCAGTATCCAACCAACTCTCGAGCAACTTTTTTCCTGATCCTTCGTCGGTCCATTTCTCTCTTATCTCCCACGGATAATCTCTGCTGCTGGTGATCTCTCACTGATAATCTGATCTGTGGCTCTTACTGAGGATATCCCTCTCTGACTAACTGGAGTCTCTTTTACGATCTTTCTCTCTCCTGTCCGTTCGTCGTATTTATACGGCACTCTGGAGGCGGAGGATACGGCGAACGTCACAGACTCGCATGATTTCTAGAAATTCTTAGATGAATCTAGACGAGGTATTGCATCAGAAATCGTGGCATTTCTCACATCCCGACAAGTTCCACAACACTCCTGCCGATTCTAGAACCATCATGATAACAGGCACCCCCAACACAATACGCTAACGCCTCCTTGCTGCCGAACTTCTCGAAAATGCGTTCTCCTTTCCTTTATCTTCCTTTGCTACGAAGCAATTACCATCACAGAAAGTAGTGTTTAACTTTAACTTTTCATTTCGAATGTTATGTATGTTGATCCTCATAGGGAGTTACTAGTGCCATCAATGCACCTCAAATGTGAAATGTAGGTATTACTTAAGGGTCTCTGCAGCATCCCCTCAACCCCTAGCTGCAACCTCCTTCATTCCTTTTACTGTACCTCTGTTCATATTCTCTTCTGACTTTCCACCCTCTCTAACAGTTGTTTCATAGTACAACTGCGAAGTTTTCCTTTCAAACCTCCTTACTAACAATTTCCATTTCAGCACTGAATGACCTCATAGGTCCTAGTGCTTGGCTTAAATTTTATATTCTCCGTTCTGTTCTGTATGTTGAAAAGCTTGTGACTTTACAGCTAATATTGTTTTCCTTTTGGGTACTTAAATATCATCTCTTTTCAGGATTTGGTATTATTTGTAACCTATGACTTTTTTCCTCAAAGCACACTGGCCAGTGTGACAAGGTTGGCAGTGCTTTCAGTGCAAGCACACACAACTTGCCACTTGAAGTGATCATGATAACTAACTCTACAGCATATAACTGTAGACATAATAGGGTGAAAAGTTATAACAAATTTTAAAAATAGAAATATGAATTACAAATTGTATTCAAAGCACATTATTTGCAATTCATATTTCTAGTATTTAAACTTTTAATAACTGTTGGCCATGTCCAAGCCGCCTGTAGGTATATGTATTACAATAATGATTGATAGACTTAAAAAATATAAGGAGGCTGAGATGAAATCTAGTTTACGAAAGGATTTATTTTTAGGGTTTACCTGTTCTTTCAGTAATAAAAGTGGATGTACCTGTTCTTTCAGTAATAAAAGTGGATGTACCTGTTCTTTCAGTAATAAAAGTGGATGACTTAAGTTGTATGTAGATGATAGTTATTAATTTAAATAGTTATTAACATCTAGACCTTTGCAACCAAGTTTTTTTTAAAACAAACAAAGACTGTTAATTTCTTGAGCCCTTCAGGTTACTTTTGATGAATAATAAGAGGGTGGTTTGTAGACTTAAAGTATCCCTGGAGGAAGTGTTGCCATCTCAGCATTTTTAATAGCTAGACCCAGGTTTTGTGTAACATGCTGGGGAATCAGATCTGGTGGGATTTGAGAGTAATGTAACACGGTCACTTATACGTAATAGGGAAAAGCTAAAGCTAGCAGTTTTGTGTGGGTAATTTAATGGTAATAATATCAGCAGATGGCAACACGATTTCTCATGTTACCAATACCTGCTAGGTCTTCTATAAAAAAAAAATCATTTTCTAAGAAAGCCACGTAATTTTGTGACTTGTACTCACAGTTGATCATGCTAGATTGCTCTCAGCTGGTTTCTCAACCGTAACTAAACAGTCCCTGGGCCTTGGAGAGTTATTCACTAAAGCTTCCTTTCAAGCCAGCAGTTATCAAGAGTGAAATCCACTCAATAATATGTACTCAGATACAGTTTTTGCTGGTTTGACTATAAATTTTTTTAAAATCCATTCAACATTTGGCACGGATTGTATCATTATCCATAGTTTCATATCGCCTTCGTGCAACCTGGGAATAAACAGAGATTGAAATGTCCATGCTGCAAAAGTCATTTAAAATATGGTAGCATTATCCTAACCAAAGTAACACCTGAATTGCTCTCTAAACTCATGTAAGGCTAGCCCAAAGGGTTTGTTCTTAATGAATTTATTAGATCTTAGTACGTACGTATTCAAAATATGATAACCTCTAAAAAATTAATAAGTTGACAAATTGAGAATGTTAAAAATTACTCAGAATTTCTCTTCAAGGAATTTCTCTTCAAGGAATGAAAGTACAGTATACATATAATGTTGGCTCTTCAAGGAATGAAAGTACAGTATACATATAATGTTGGCTAAGTTAGTATGCTTGAGTATGAGAGTTAACATGCACAAGCATTCTGCATTCAGGGAATGGATCATGTGTGTTATTCATCTAATACCTGTCAGTGAAACAAGTGTTACCAAATCGAAAACTTGGATATTACAGAAATGTGGCATTCTTTTTTAAATTAATAACACTATAATCCAACTGTGGATTTATTCTGATTTATTTTCATGTTTTTTTATCCCTTGGTATTAATTACTTGAGGCAAAATTTTAATTGTAGTTCAAATAATGATCTTCCTACATAAAACTATTCACTCAGACGTGAAAATTATGAAAGAAATTTATGATTGATATGCTTTTGAGGGTAACCTAGAAGCTTACAAAAGTCATGGAAAGCAGTAGGAATAAAATACTAAACCCTGGTAGTACAAAAGGAGAGACAAATTCACTGAACAGTAATACTATTAGGAGGTTAATGGTTTTCATAGTATAAGTGTGGAAAGTCATGTTATGTTACATGTTAAGATGCCACCACAGGGCAAAAAGACCATCTCAAGCTCAGCGTGATGATGGCTGAAATACAGTACAACTTATTAAAAAAATACAATAGACCCACCATTTGGCAATGAAACAGTCCTGTTGAATGGAGGAAATTTAGGTGAGCTGCCCCTAATATAAGTATAGTAATAAAAAAAACTACTGAAAAGGCAACCAAAAAAAGAAAGACTAATTTTGGTAGTAGATTTAGCAGTGTGAAATACATAATGTCTAAAATACAAATTTTGAAATTCCCAAATTTTTTTTTAAATAGTTGGTTGTATGAAAGGGAGAGGGGACAGAGAAACACTGAAGTTATGGAAATTCAGTTTAAATACAAGTTTCAAGGGTGGCACAGATAGACAAAGAAAAATGAATTCAAGATTGATAATGAAAAACAAACAGTGGAGGGTTGGAATTTAGCAAAGAAGAATCAGGATGAATGAGTCATTAGTTTTTTTAAAAGCGCAAATAACAGAGGCAGAAAAGTAGACTTGTAGAACATGATTAGAAAAGGATATGATAGTGGTGTAACAGTCAACAGCAACAAAGTAGCTGTAAATAAGAAAAAAACTAGAATTAAAAAGAGTTGTAAAGGAGTAACATTGCCTGGTTACCATAGGATGGAGAAACTTTCGTGGATCTTGCTACATAGAAATATTGGCCACCAGAAGAGAATTGAATTCAAGGAATTTTTAGGGTTATCAGGTGTAGCTAAAAGTGACTAAGATGAAAGATGTATTATAAGATTAGTGCTATAAAGGATGAAAAGTGCAGGAAACAGCACTGGATTTCTGAGTTAATCATGAAACTGTAAATGAACAATGATTCAGTTAATGGAAACTATTCTACAGGTTTGTTTGGTGGCCTTGCTGGTGCTGTATCTGTGTTCGGTAACACCCCGATTGATGTAGTCAAGACAAGAATGCAAGGTTTAGAGGCCAGCAAATATAAAAATACTTTTGACTGCTTCTTGAAAATATGGAAGAATGAAGGACCACGGGCGTAAGTATACATGATTGTGCTGTACAATGCTTTATAGTTGTTTTACACAATTTCAAAAATTCCATCTGTTGTTGAAAAATTAAGGACCACAATTGTAATTATACATAATTGTGGAAATATTTTTGCTGTGAAAGTCTTTTTAACGTCCATGCAGTAAAAAGCATCTCATTTTGCTTAAACTGTAGTATGAAAAAGGGTGAAAGAGTTGAGTGCTGAGTTTGATTTGAAAATGGGCAAAACAATGTGTGGGACCTCTTGCTATTAGGTTGAGGCCCCATCCCACTTCTTTTTATTTTATTCACCACTTTTCTGTTCAACAGAAAGGGTTTTTTTCTTTTTCTTAATTTTTTTTACTCATTCCATCATTGTGGGCATGGTTTTGTTTCATATCCTGAACTTTTAATTCATCACAGCTTAAACTGCAAATATACATTTGAATTACATTAATTTTAGCTCTTTGGTTTTTGTTTTAATGTTAAGTTGTGAGTAAGGCTGGTGCCGCCTTTAATTAGTTTTTTGTTTTAATGTTAAGTTGTGAGTAAATTATGCTACCTCAAAATGTGGTTATTTAAGAGTTAAGGGTATCCCTGTACCCCAGATCCTTGACCTGTCACTGTCGTTGGGGGCCATGGATGTCAGCTGAAAAACAATGTCCCAGTGCTTTGATGATGTGTGATGTTAAAACCCTGGAAACTGTTCAACTCAGCTGCTGACCTCATAAATTGTAGTTGGGATTTTTTTTTATTATTTCATCATTCCTATTATCTAAATAAAATGTATGATGAAGACAAAATTACTATTTGGAATCTGGAAAATTCTGCTCTTGAAACTGATGGAGGTGGTTGATGTACCTCTGTAAAACTGGCGTAGAATACTTTATATGTCAGGGCAAGTGAAAATATTTTATCAAACCTTGCCCTCAGTACGGGATTTGATCTCAACCTACTGATGACTATTAAGGTACAGACAGTTAGGTTTGTATTCAGGTAGAACTCCCAGTGAAGCTGTCTTTTTCAAGACAGCAGTGTTGATCCTCCTGTAGTAGGGTTCCCCTGGATGAAGGGAACTCATTAAATATTAATGTAAATTTAACATACCAGTAATGACCCTGTCATCAAATATGGGCACACCCTTAATTCTCCCTTTAGATTTTTTCAATAAAAAGATAGAGAAACTGTAATGACTTTAAAACCTTTTGAGAGAAAAAAAAAGGAAAATTCACGGAGTGTCCTACCTTGACTTATTTTGATTCACTTATTTTATATAGATAACTTCTCAAATAACTACTTAGGTATAAGTTTTCTACTTTATTGGCAGTTCAAAATTTGAAAATTCACTATAGCGCGCTTTTATTTTGGTTTTGGTAATGGGTCCCGGCCCACATCTGGGTAAGTATATGTACAACAATGTTGGAGTGTCATTCGTTTTTGCCAGTGATTTACTACACACAACACAGTCTTTAACAGCTCTGATACAAATTTTGCAAGATGGTTGTATCTTTATCCTTTGGTTAAGTATTCATCCCTTTTGGTATCTCGCTAATCATCATCAGATTAATTAATGTTTTTTTAAAGTATTTAGACCGGATTGACTCAGTATGTCAGATTCAAGCTTTTATAGTGTTAGGTACTGCAGCAAAGGCTGCAATACTAGTTTTACTTCCTTCAAGTATGACTCGTATGTGGCCATTGTAGAGGGCAGATTTGCTTGTTTGACTTAAACATGTGACATGCAAAGTCTGAGATCAAGGGAAATGGCTAGTTTTAGAAGTGCATCTTGAAAAACTGCAGAAAGAAAGACAGAGGAAAATTGGGATTAGCTAGTCAGGTTTCCACTGCTTTTACCCCTATCACTAGCCCTCCGACTTTACCTCACCTGGCTCCCTTCCTGCCAGTCCTGATACCATTGCCAGTCTTAAAGCCAGGATAGACCGTAAGTTTGGAGTTCTTGCCAGTTCCGTAGCCCAAATTGGAGGCTACACCGGTTATGGCTGACATTCCTGCCTCGTTGGAGGCTGCACTATCACTCTCTGGTTCTTGTGTCCCCCTTGAGCTTGCACCAGCTGTAAATGGCGCTTCTGATGCTTTGGAGGATGCACCAATGTCTGATCCTCACACCCTTCCTCCAGGCAGTGCCAGCTTTGTCTGATGTTCCTGAGACTGATAACTGTCTAAAAAGGAAGGCAGCCATAAACAATCTGTCTCCTTCCAGAAAAAAAGGAGCAAGGCAGTAAGCTGAAAGCTCTTGAAAGAGGCTCCAATTTAACAGGCTCTAAAGGAAAGTAGAGTTCACTAATTTTCTCCAGTGGAACTGTCTGTGATTAAGAGCTAAATGTGAAGAAATAAGGCTGATCATATCAGAAGTGTCTCCTGTATGTATAGCTCTGCAGGAGACCATGATTGGTAATAATATGTGCCCCAGCCCATGAGAGTATACAGCCTATCACTCCACCTATAACTTAAATACTGAAAGCCATGGTGGTGTGTTTTGTATGTTCAAAATGACACCCCACAAAATCATATTAGTATTCAGTCAACATTGCAAGTGATAGGTGTGCTGACCCATTTGCAAAGAAAATATACAATATGCTCTCTCTGTCTACCATGTAGTGAAGTCTTCCCCATCAATGAATTTAAATCCCTTATTCAACAGTTACCATGTCCCTTTGTTATTTTGGGAGATATGAATAGCAGAAGTGCTCTTTGGGGTGACATTGTCACCAATCAAAAAGAGGAAGGTGCTTATGTTCCATCATAGATGAAAATGTGGGGATCCTCAACTCTGGAAAGTCTGCACATGTTCACGTTCAAACAGACACATTATCAGCAATTGATTTATCTATATGTACATAGTAATGATTGCCTTATTGACTTTAATTGGAGAGCTATAAATGATAGATTTACCAGTGACATTTTCCAGTAGTGGTGAATGTAGCATATCCTCCATCTTCAAGGCTACCGAAGTGGAACATTAGTAAAGCTGATTGGGGAACATTCCAGGAGCACAGTTCAATAGATGACACTGCTGATGACTTTCCTTGTGTAGATGATGCTCTTGACTTTTTGAATACAATAATGTTCTCGGTTGGTCTTCAATCTATACCTAGGACTTTATGCATTTATTCGCCATCCAGTTCCCTGGTTGACTTAAATGCCAGAAAACTCATAAAAATATGAGATCTGCTTTCACTAGATACCACAGACAAAAATGTGTCTTATGATGTTGAATTTAAAAAAGCGAGAGCTCATTTTCGCATGGAAATAAAAAAGCATGAAAAGAATCTTGGACAATCTTCATATTTTCACTAAATTCAAAAACTTCTCTGACTTTAGTTTGGAAGAGAGTTAGAAAAATAGTAGGCAAGTTTACTCCTTGTCAACCTCCAGTTTTCAAGATCAATGGTTTTGAGGTAACAGACCCCTGGTAGTGGCAAATGAGTTTGTTAATTATTTTGCTAATGTTGCAAAGAAAATTGATGATTAGACCCTATTCAACTTGAAGGCGGCTAATGAAATGGGTTGAAATTGATTTTCATACATTAAGACATGAACAATACGATGTACCTTTCACTCTGAGAGAATTCGTATCGTCCTTGAATAAATGTAATGAATCAGGTACTGGACTGGATTATATAACATATTCAGTGATTAAGCATATCCCTGAAAATACCAGACTTTTCATATTAAGCCTTATTAACAGAATATACTGAGAACATTTCCCCAAGCTTTGAGAGATGTTAAAATTACCATTCGTGAAACCAGGAAAAGAAGACAGAAAATTATTGTCCTATTGCATTGACTTAAGTTTGTGTAAGATCATGGAAAAAATGGTGGATGCACACTTGAAATGGTACTTGGAGCAGGTTATATAAATATCTGTCACCTGCTCAGTGTGGTTTTCGAAGTATGCATTCAACAACTGATGTATTGGTTAAAATGGAATCTTCAATATGTGAAGCTTTTGCTGACAAGGAGCATCATATCACTGTTTTCTTTGATCTATTGAAGGCTTATGATAAAACATGGAGATATGGCATTTTGAGAGTCCTTTATGAATGTAACCTGAGAGGCCTTTTTATAAAGGCTTTTTTAAAAAAGGTTATTTCAGGTTGAGGTTGGCGCACCAATGTCAGATGTATTCAATCAAGAAGTAGTAGTACCACAAGGAAGTGTTTTAAGTGTAACCTTGTTTGCCCTGGCAATCAATGGGGTTTCCAAAATAATTCCCCCAGATATAACATATACCCTTTTTGTTGATGGCCTTTCGATTTCCTTTGCAACAACAAGGATGGCAGTGGCTGAACTCTGCCTTCAGCTCTTGTGTTGATAATATAGTAAAGCGGGCTGAAGTTAATGGTTTCAGATTTTCTCCTAGTAAAACAGTAACCATGCACTTTTGCCATATAAAAGGATTCCATTCTGATCCAAATTTATTCATACATAGGCTGAGAATTCCATTTGTTGGTGAAACAAGGATTCTAAGGTTGATTTATGATAGCAAGCTCACCTGGATTCCACATCTGGAATATATTACGGCAAAATGCTTGAAAGCAATGAAATTGCTGAAAGTCCTGTCTCACACTTCATGGGGTGCAGACCGAACTCAGATGTTGAGATTATATACAGCCTTGGTCTTTTCAAAATTAATTTAAGGGTGTGAAGTGTACATTTCTGCAAGGCCAAATAGCCTTAAAATGCTCAATTCAATTCATCATGGAGGAATTTGGTTTTGTACATGAGCATTTAAATCATCTCCCAGTGAGAGCATGCTTGTGGATGCCGGTGAGATGCTGCTAGGTCTTCATTACAAGCATCTGCTGGTTTGGAGCTGGTACAGATTTCAGAGGCTACTTAGTCATTAACCAGCATTTATATGAGAAAGGAAAGGCCTTGGCAGTTCTATGAAAACCCCCAATTAACCTCATCCATTCGTTTTTGGAGTAAATTTTATTGTCGGTGAATTAAACATGCCAGGTGAATTAAACATGCCAAGGATAAAGATTTTACCAGCAAAGTACCTATTCAGTTAGTTCCCCCTGGAGGTTTCCAGAGGTAAAATTCTGTAGCTATTTTAATTTTACCAAGACAGAATTGTGCAGTGAGGCCATGTGGTCAATAATTTTAGAACATTCCTTGCAACAGGATAACTCCACTGCAGTTTTCATGGATGGCTCAATGTCAGATGCTGGTGTTGGCTTTGGAGTGGCCTTCCCTGATATAGAAAGAAAGCAGGAGGTAATTATCTGTCGCACCAGTTTTTACAACAGAACTATATTCAATTTTAAAGGCTTTAAAGGAAATTTTAATTCAGAATGAAAATAATTTTATTATATATTGTGACTCAAGAAGTGGTCTTCAGTCACTGGAGTCTTTTGACTCAATTTAAACCCTCTGATTTTAAATACGTATATTGGAATGGCTGCTTTTACTGAAAAGAAGAAGGAAAGAAGTAAAGTTCTGTTGGGTGCCTTCCATATGTTTGGGTGGTTGTGAATGAGGAAGCTGACCAACTTGCAAAGTTGGCAGTCAGCTCCCGAGAACCCACAAGATGCCTACTGCCATATCAGGATTTATATCCTCTAGTAGGTCAGAGAATTAAAAAAATGCGCAGTATCACGTCATCAGTGTCTCCTTGGTCATATCCTTATACGTGTGCCAAGGAGATAGGAAACAATATGCGGATTGAGGATTGGACATACAAGATTCACTCATGGGTTCTTGTCCTGTGAAAATCCTCAGTTTTGCCATGACTGTACTGTGCCCTTGACTATGAGACATTTGCTGGTCGAATGTTCCAGACTAGGGAATTTGAGATATAGGCTCCTGTCTTGGGGCGTGACAGAGAAGGTAATTTTATTCTAGCTACAATTCTTGGAAATTATTGTAATAAAGAGCAGTTATATATCTTTATGTGGGAGGTGGGCCTCCTCAACAAAATTTAGATTATGCATAAAAAGTCATGGTAAGAATTTATATACGTATTTAAACTGTAAGAATTTATATATTTGAACAAATATATTTATGTATATACATTGGACCCCACTTATTCACGTTCTCTGGATTTGCAGACTCACGCATTCGCAAATTTCTCTCGGGAATATTTCCCCACATTATTCGCGAAAAATTTGCCTACCTAATCGTGGTATTTTTCTATGAGAAATATCCACAAATTCCTGGTTTTTTTTTTTTTATCAATTTCATCATAAAATGCACTTTTTGTGAAAAAACTATTAAAAAAGCCAGGTATACAAATTTTTCATGGGTTTTCATGAGTTTTAACTAACAAAATAGGATGTTTTAAACAGTTTTATAGGGGTTACAACTATTCCTGAGTTCTAACTATTTGCGGGGGGTCTGTTACTAGATATTTTTATATGAAATTTATTTTAAACTCATTTTTTTCTATTTAAATATGTTTCGGCATCAATAACCTAGATGTTGTGATGCCAGTTTTAATAGATGCAATCAGTCATTGTTCACCACCTGTTATCTGCAAGATGTGGAGACCTTTTATAGTAGTTGGAGTACGTTGGGCACTTTGGCCGTGGCTGGTGTATTGGGTGACAAAGGATAGGGAGTAACTCTTCTACTAACCACTCCAAGTTATTGTTGCATAGGTTTTTTCGGATTTCTTTTCATAAATCAGCTGTATCTTCTCGATATTTTGGCACGGCATGTTTTAGACCATCTGGTAATTTTGGGCAATATAATGAAATACCAGATTTTATTGATTAAGACAATTTACTCTTGAACTTTTTCAATTTCGTCAACATTCGTTTTAGATATACAAACACCTGTCCTAAGCTTAGCTAAAGAGCTAGGAAAGACGCCCTGCCCATTCATTTCTCGCTCTGTCTCAAACTTATGAATGGAAGAAAGTACTACGTATGGTATGGCTTTTTACGTTTTGAATAAGCGACAATAACCAATCCTGTGCAGTATCTTTCATATAGGTATTTGTATACTTTTTTATGTACAAATAGTGGATCCCCGTATTCTTGGGGGATGCATACCAGAACACCTGCAAATACTAGCTAGAATCCACAAATATTTAGAAACCCTATAAAAACACTTAAAACTGCCTATTTTATTAGTTCAAACTCAAGAAAACCCCACTAAAAATGCCTATACCTGGTTCTTTTGATAGTTTTATCACAAAAAGTGCATTTAATCATGAAATTGATATGAAAATTCAGTAATTTGTAGAGATGACTCATAGAAAAATCAGCAAATTTCATGCAAATAATGGTATATAAGGTCCATAGAGAAATCCACGAATACGTGAGCCTGCAAATCCGGAGTCCACGAATAGCGGGTGTCAACTGCATCATTTACAGTAGTACCTCAGGATACGAAATTAATCTGTTCTGAAGCGGCCTTCGTAACCTGATTTTTTCGTATCTTGAACCACATTTTACATGTAAATTGCCTAATTCGTTCCAAACCCTATAAAAACACTCCAGTAAATTTTATAATAAAGCTAAATTGACCAATAAACAATGAAATACAACAATTTGGACCATTCAGTACTTAACCCTTAAACGCCGAAGCAGTAAAAATCAAAAACTCCCCCGAATGCCGGAGCCGGTTTTGAGTGAGCACGGAAGCGGAAAAAATAATTTTTTCAAATAATCACAGCGCGCTTAGTTTTGAAGATTAAGAGTTCAGTTTTGGCTCCTTTTTTTTCATTGCCTGAAGTTTAGTATGCAATCATCAGAAATTAAAAATAATATCATTATCATATGTAAATAATGCGATATATGGTAGCGAAAAAAAAAAAATTCATACATAATTGTAATAAAATCACGCTGTGCAAAGAACGGTAAAAGCTAACGAGTTTCTTTTTTTTTCGTTGTATTGTACGCTAAATTGCAATCATTTTGATATATAATACATTGTAAAACAATAAAAGCAGCACCGGAAAAATATTATCACAAAATGATGTACGAATTCATAACACGCGGACATAAAAATTTTTTTTTTTCAAAAATTCACCGTAAATCTAAAAATTGTTCTAGAGACTTACAATTTGTTTCAAAATGAATACAAATGATTGAATATTATGATACTGTAAGAGTTTTAGCTTACAATTGCATTTTTCGACCATTTCGGTAGAGTCAAAGTTGACCGAACATGGTTTTTTTTCTATATCGTGATTTATAGGCAAATATTTCGAAAATGAGAAAAGCTACAACCTTCAAATATTTTTCCTTTTATTTTACATGAAATTACGCACATTTTCATATATAAAACTCTATGAAATGCCTAATATGAAACGGAGCAAATTTTCCGAGAATTCGATGTACGCAATTCGGAGATTTATGGCGGAGAATCCGCGAGCGGAGGGAAGGAAAGTTTTTTTCATAAATTCACCATAAATCGAAATATTGTGCTAGAGACTTCCAATTTGTTGCAAAATGAAGGTAAATGATTGAATATTACTAAAATATAAGAGTTTTAGCTTACAATTGCGTTTTTCGACCATTTCGGTAGAGTCAAAGTTGACCGAACGTGGTTTTTTTTCTATTTATCGTGATTTATATGCAAATATTTAGAAAATGAGAAAAGCTACAACCTTCAATTATTTTTCGTTGTATTCTACATGAAATTGCGCACATTTTCATATATAAAACTTTATGTAACGGCTAATTTAAAATGATGCAAGCATTACCACAATCACACGTATGATTTTTTCGAAAGAGTTACCGCGCGGACGTAAGGAAAATGTTATTTTTTTAATAAATTCACCATAAATCGAAATATTGTGCTAGAGACTTCCAATTTGTTACAAAATGAAGGTAAATGATTGAATATTAATAAAAAAGAAGAGTTTTAGCTTACAATTGCGTTTTTCGACCATTTTGGTAGAGTCAAAATTGACCGAAGGTTGAAAATTTGTCACTTATCATTTTTTATATGAAAATATTTCAAAACTGATAAAAGCTACAACCATGGGTTGTTTTTAGTTGTATTGTGCATGAAATTGCGCACATTTCCATATATAAAACTTTATGTAACGGCTAATTTTAAAATGGTGCAAACATTACCACAATCGCATGTATGATTTTTTTCGGAAGAGTTACCGCGCGGACGTAAGGAAAAAGTTTTTTCATAAATTCACCATAAATCGAAATATTGTGCTAGAGACTTCCAATTTGTTGAAAAATTAAAGTAAATAGTTGAATATTACTGCAATATAAGGTTCAGTAGCATCAGCTGTTTGTGGAGAAGCCTGTGCCTTAACTGCTTCTTTACCAACAGTTTGTTTTGGGTTAGAGGGAGTACCACCATTCAAGACTACATATTGCATAGTACCAGGTACATGAAGGTGGTATGCACGTAACTACCAACCTTCCTCTTTTCAGTTCTAGACTTCATATGATTTGGCAATTTTGGTTTAAAGCATTTGGAGCAAAACAAACAGTATTGGAGTGAGCAGGAAGGTAGTTCGCACTGCCAGGCGTACAATGAAGCAAAACAAACATAAATGCTGGCTACTTACTAGATTCAGACATTTGGATATATACTGTGTATACTACATAAATACACACATTCACATATTCATGTATCCCTTGGTAGGGTCTAAGAATACTACCACCATAGATCATGCATGTCGCAAAAGGTGATTAAAAGGATAGCTGCTGCATTGCAGTCTTACTTTATTAGTAAAAGGCTAGGCCCACTGCCAATAACTGGAAACTGCTGCCTTGCAGTCTTACTGTTTAGTAAAGGCTAGCCCCACTTCCAGTAACTATGGAAAATGCAGCCTTGCAGGTGGACTTTTTAGTTAAAGGCGAGGCCCACCCCCAATAACTGTGGTTGATGACAGCATGGACATGTAGTTGTGAAACCCCCTTGGCCAAACAATAAACCATGCCTGATGTTTTAAGGCAATATGAATGCGGCTAGGGCGTCCCCCTATAAGGGACGCACGTCAAAATCCCCCCTACTGGCATGATAAATGGGCAAGGGGTACCGCAGGGGTCACAACTGCACCCAAAGAAGTTAGCGAAAGAGTGGAAGATGAGAGCAGGTACGTGGAACGTTGGTACTTGAACAGGAAGACTGAGGGAGATAGTAGATGTGATGGAGAAGAGGAGGATAGATTTCTTGTGTGTGCTAGAGACTAAGTGGAAAGGTTATGGAACTAGAGAGATAGGAAATGGGTATAAGGTCTCTTACAGCAGGTCACGAGAGGGAAGCAATGGAGTTGGAATTATAGTAAATAACATCTGGAAGGAAAAAGTGGTGGTAGAAGTAAATAAAGTAAATGATAGGCATTTAAAGATTCCAATAATTATAGGAGACAAAGTAGTAAATATAATATCAGCATACACTCCTCAGATGGGGTACCAAGAGCAAGAGAAAGAGTTCTTTAAACAAGAGTTTGAGGCTGTCATTAGAACAGTGAGAGAGGAGGAGGAACTTATAATAGGAGCTGATATGAATGGCAGGGTGGGAAAAAGAGGAGGTTGGTATGAGGGGGTACACGGAGGCCATGGCATTTGGAATTATAAATGAAGATGGAGATTATATATTGGAGATGGCTCAGAGTTTTGAATTGTTATGTATGAACATGTGGTTTCAGAAGTTGGTTTTATTACCTTTACTATCAGTTTATTTCATAATGTGAATCTAAAGGTTAATCTATACCACTGAGGCAGAGGCTTGCCTACTGATACACGTTTTAGAATTCAAGGTTTGATTTTTAGAATTGTAGTATAAGACAACCCCCAATTTTTAGGGATTAAGTATATCTTAGTTTTACCAGACCACTGAGCTGATAACAGCTCTCCTAGGGCTGGTCCGAAGGGTTAGATATTTTTATGTGGCTAGGAACCAATTGGTTACCTAGCAGTAGGACCTACAGCTTATTGTGGGAACCGAACCACATTATATCGAGAAATGAATTTCTATCACCAGAAATAAATTGCTCTGGTTCTGCGTTGACCGAGCCGAGAATCGAACTTCGGACTACCGGATTGGTAGCCGAGCGTGAAATCCACTCGTCCAGCAAGGAACTTAATTTTGTGATTTAAAGGTCGTCTTATACACTGAAATATACGGTACTTGATAACTAATGAAAGTGGAGGAGTGCAAAGCCAAATAGATTGCATTCTGGTTAGAGGAGGAGCCAACAAAAGTAATATGATAAACTGCAAAGTGATCTTGGAAGTGTGTGTTAAACAACGTAGGTTAGTGATGATGGATTTTAAAATGAGAGGTAGGAAACCCAAAAAGAGAAAGAGGAGATGAGAATTAAGATTTAGGACCTGAAAGGAGAAAAGGGGGAACAATTTAGGATGACTATAAGAGAGAGAGGGCTTAAAAGTAGGAACATGGAATTTAGATAGGGTAACAGGGTGGAATATCTGGGCAGACATGAGAGAAATATGTGTGGGGGAAGCAAAGGAACTGAAGGGAAGATGCAGCGGATATGGAGTGTCATGAGGAGAAAAGTGGTGGTGGAATGGATAGGTGCAAGAATCAATTAAAAGAAAATCAAAAGCACTTAAGCACTGGAAAGTAAGGCATGCACAGGATGCAGTGGAACAGTACAGAGAAGAGAGAGATGCGAGAAGGATAGGTATGGAAGTTCTGCAGAGCAGTAAGGAGAAAAGGATATATATAAGATTTCAAACTTGAGGAAAAGGCAGAGACAGGATTTGGGTAAATTGGGTGTTATCAAGGATAAAGATGGTAATACTATATTGTATATGGAAGAGGGATGAAGACATTAAGAAGAGATGAAGCGAGAATTTTGAACAACTTTTAAATACTGAAAATGAGAGAGAGATAGGGGAATCACAGAGGGCAGAGGGACCAGTGATGGAGTTACAGGATACAGAAATGAATAGAGCCTAAAGTAAAATGAAGAATGGTAAAGCACCAGGTCCATCAGAGTTCCAAATTGAAATTATCAAAATACTGGGTACAAAAGGGGAGAAATGGATGCTGGATTTATTAAAAGCTATATGGGAAGAGGAAGGAATCCCAAGGGACTGGGAGGAGAGTCTGCTGGTACAGGCAGTCCCCTGGTTATTGGCTGGGGTTCTGTTCTCAGTGGGTTGTTGATAAGTGAAAACCACCATTAACTGAAACTCGGTAATTTATGGTGTTTATGGCGCTGATAACCAGTTAATGGCACCTATGGTAGGTATGTTATGGCACCACAACTCTATTATTGGGGCCTTATGGCATCAGTAACTGAAACTTGGCGTGGTATGGTGCCATAAATCGCCGATTTTATGGCTTTAGTCAAGCACCATAAAACCGGATCACCATTAAGTAACTACAGGGGAATTAAACTAACAGAGCATGGATTGAAAGTTTTAGAGAGGATACTGGATGAGAGATTAAGAGAGATTGTAAAGATGGGAAACTGCACCATGGATTCATGAGAGAAAGAGGGATGGTGAATGCCATCTACATAAGACAGGTACAGTCAACCCCCCATATTCTTGTTCTCGAGATTTGTAGGCTCACCAATTCATGGATTTTTCTTTGGACCATATCTACCCCTTATTCATGGGAAATTCACCTATCTGCGGGTTTTTCTGATGATAAATATTCGCTCATAGCCGAAGGGGGCGTTGGAAGACCCACCACAAAAGGTACAGTGGAAAAAGGTGTTGAAAAATCTTTTGAATATTGTGGAGGGAATTGAAGTGCAAAGAAACACTGAATATGGTTTATGGGACATTTATCCATTCTTTTTATTGTTTATTTCTGATAATTGTGGCTTCTTTTACAGATGGTTTGTCACCATAGAAAATGAATTCTCTAAATGACATTTGTGTTTAGGAAAAGACTGAGGAGTTTGACAATGGGAATAGGGGTGACATGTTTTTTTGGTCAAGATGACTATTTGAGGATTAATTGTGTTTCATAGTTTTGGGACTTTTACATTCATTTTCCTTGATTTTCATGTTAGTTCTTTTGGGGAAATAAAGACTCAATTTTTGTATCAGTTTTTAGCCTTGAATTCAATAACTAGATTTAGATGCAGAGTTGCCAGTCCAGGGAAATGCCAAGGTAAGTGGAGTTACATTTAGTGATTCCTTTCCTTTTAATTAAAACAGGGTCCGTAGACCCTGTAACAAATTTGATGGCAGTGGGAAAAGGTAATCAGGCCCATGGATTACATTTCTGGAGAGACTGAGGGGTGCATAGGAGTTAGGAAATCATGTAGATGTTAGGAAAGGATTATATTTAGGACTTGTGGCAACTGGCCTCTATTGCTGACAAGGTGTTAGAATCAGTGAAAATCGGTTGGCTGGGAACTCACTCTTCGAAGGCAGTGATGTTGTAAAGAGTGTGTTAATGTGACGGGTGTTATAAAGGCAGTGTGGTTTTAATACATTGGGTATTGGTGTAATAACTACGGCGGAGCTATCAGTGTATTGAGGTCATGGGTCATGGAGACATTAACAAGCAGATATGCTGTGGGACAAGAGGAATTTTGGTGGTAAATTTTTTTTATTCTGCTCTTGAGAGATTGTGCAACTATTTTTTTTCCTTTTCTTTAGGTGGGGCTTTGCAACTGGAGTGTGGATATATGGGATGTTGTGATTTGATTTCCTTTAAAGTGGTATGATTTCTCTGTTTACTTTCTCAGGTATTAATTTGAAAGGGATATACAGTGCCGAGCATTTAACTTTTTTTAATGTGTATGTGTGTTGGTGCATGCAGAGACTCGGACTTATTGGCTGTGCTGAGTTTAGCATCTGGGATCGCAAGTCGGCAGAATCGATCAGTTGGTAGCAAGTAGGAGAGAAACAGACACCTCTCTCTCTCTCTCTCTCTCTCTCTCTCTCTCTCTCTCTCTCTCTCTCTCTCTCTCTCTCTCTCTCTCTCTCTCTCTACGCCAATGACCCACATTCAGTCAGCTGTTAAACTTGACCGTGAAACGGGAAAGAGAAATTTTTCATCCCGTTGATTTGATGAACATTTAATTTGAAAACATTTATGTGTTGGGGATTGGTATATTTTTACTGAAGGACTGAATAACTATTTGAAAGCCAAGGGAATTAAAAGTGATGCAGAGGCATTCACAGAGGCAAAAATCTTGTTGGATTACGACAAAGGTGATTTTGCACATCTATGCCTTAGTTTTTAGTGCACAAAATGCTAGTCATAGACTGAACTGCAAGCATTTCTGAGGACAATGGAACAAAGGAACACTGGGATATGGTGAGAGACTTGAGAGGTCTCTTCAAGATTAGGAAAGGTCAGATGACCATGGTTGAGCATAGCTCTCAGCTTTTTGAGGCAGCAGGAGAATGGATACAGAAATTGAAAAATTCCCCATGGGTAAATGAGGATAAAATCTCCCTTGATAACTTTTGCAGATTGTTGCATTTTCATACATTCAACTTCCCTGTCAGATATATACTTAGCTATAGACTCCGTCGTCCCCGATAGAAATTCGAATTTCGCGGCACACGCTACAGGTAGGTAGGTCAGGTGATCTACCGGCCTGCCGCTGGGTGGCAGGAATAGGAACTATTACCTTCTAAGGACAGATTTTTCTCTTATCGTTTGGACTGTAAACATACGTTTACGGTTCCTCCTGATTTGATTTTCGTGTTTCATCGCCATCGATCTTCTGGGCTGTCTTTTGCAGGGAAGTACTGGGTCTTTGGTTCGGCATACGCTTTTATTAACTTTTTAATGAATTTCGCTTCGAAATTTCGAAGAAAATACTAAGTGAAACTACCGAAATCATCGGTAGACACTCACATAGTTTGCCATAAAGAGAATTATTAATATTTATTCATTATTATATGTAATAAAGGTTACAACTTTATTAAGGAAATATTAAACTCTAATTTCCTACTTTAGGAAGTCAGAAAAGCATATAACTAGATACGCTTACTTTATAAGCTTTAATAGCGTTTGTGCTAACGAGCAGTTAGAGTATTAGCAGTACTAGTAGTTGTTGCATCCTCATCACCTTTTTACTCCTCAGAAACTACAAATTTATATATGCAAATTGACTATCCCATGGGGTTTGAAAGAGTTATTTCAACAAATTCCTCATCGGTACATTTATATGAAAATATATCTATTCTGAGAAGAACGAATTAGATATTAAAGAATATATGTTGATCGAATGAATTATGGATCTCGTTTAATGATTAAACATACATATATAATTTTTAAGCTTCTAGCTCCTCGGACATGAAGCGCCTGAAACGCCTGAAACAAGGCTCGAGGCGCCTGAAGAGCCTGGAACGAGGCGCAAAGCGTCTGAAGAGCCTGAAATGAGGCGCAAAGCGCCTGAAGAGGCTGAAATGAGGCTCAAAGCGCTAAAGAGGCCTGAAATGAGGCTCAAAGCGCCTAAAAGAGCCTGAATCGAGGCGCAAAGCGCCTGAAGAGCCTGAAGAGAGGCGAAAAAACGTCGGAGGCTCCTCAAAGGAGTCGCAAATCGCCTGAAGCTCCTGAAAACAGGCTCGGAGTGCCTGAAGCGCCTGAAACGAGGCGAAAAGCGCCTGGAGCGCTTGAAGCGCCTGAAACAAGGCTAAAAGCGCCTGAGGCGCCTGAAATGAGGTGCAAAGCACCTGGAGCGCCTGAAACGATGCGCAAGGCTTCTGAAGCGCCTCAGATGAGGCGCAAATGCGCCTGAAAGCCTCGAAGAGCCTGAAACGAGGAGCAAAGCGCCTGAGAGGAGGCGCTAAGCGCCTGAAGCTATAAACCAGGATCTTCATCGTATATGGAGTTAGATCCTGATTCTGCGTAAGTGAAAGACATTCGAGGATTTCTCCTGATAAGGACGGGAGTTGTTGCACAGGCGGCCGTCGCCCTTCTCAGGATAGTCTTAATGCAAGTAATGGCAAGAGCAAGATCGGTTTTTTTTCCTGGCAGGGGACGCAGATGTCGCACAGGCGGCCTTAGCCCTTGTCAGGTTAGAATCGGTACTGCTAAAGCCCTTCACCTTACGGAAGGAGGCGCTCTCCTCCGGTTGCTCATTCTTCTCCCAACTTGATGGACAGGAAATGGAAGATAGATCGGAATTGGAAGCCAATAAGGAGCAGGTCTCTCAGTTTATAAGACCTTAGCGACCTTTTTTTTATTGAAAATTAGTTCATTACTAATAAGACCGATCTTAAATTTTACTCCTTCTAAAATAATGCAACCAACCATTTACAGAAAGAGTGGCAATCGTTTGCAAATTGAACAAGGTTCGTACGAGCTCTCATTCATTGATTAGAGGCTCTTCCAGATAATAGAGGCGTAGAATACGGCCTTATCTCCAAGAGAATAAAAATTTGAGGGATTCTCTTCGATCCGAGAGTTTTCATTGCGATCTCTTTCGACTAATGCTAATTCGTGTTTATTGACGAAAAGAACGGAGAGGGCAAAATTTCCATTCTCTCTCCGCATCGGAGAGGAAAGATGTAGAAGGAAGACTTGCTGCATACGACTGCTGAATGACAAGTCATATACGCATACCATAGTTGCCTTTGTGGTTCACTACGAAATTATCTATATCCTTACAGGATTTTCCTGTAAGGACTTCGCTTAAAAAGTTTGTTACGACAATACCTACTCAGCTTCGGTATTTAACAAAGGTTGTTTGGCTTAAATTGGCATTATTGAGAGCTTCCTTAGGCTCGGGAATAATTTTATTATATTCCTTCATTAAATGAAGTAACTGGCAACTCACGATGAATGCAGCCAGGCAGCGAGCGAGACGGCCGGGCTGTCATTGTAAGCGTAAGGCCAATACAGTACCATCCAGGTCTCGGTCATTACCAGTTGGTTGCATCTCTCTCTCCAACGGGATCGAATGGTTAACCGTATATTCCCCCTACAATCATGGACTTAGTCTCGAATGGAGGGGATAGTTAAGCTAACATAAATAAAATATTGTCTGCCTTTTGCTAAGAAGCTTTCAATAAGAAAGATATTATAACCTTTCAATGCTGTTTACCGTAGGGAACATTATTAAAGGATTCTAACACAGCAGAACATTATATTATATAATGCTCTCATGCTTACGAAAGCATGGCTTATTAGAATACATGCTTAGTGAGAAGATGGATGTAGTAGAGAATTCACTTTAAGACTACGGTATGGTCAAGTCTTTCGAGAAACGCACACAACCTTTTTAGAATCAGATATTGCTCAAGAGAAGATGGATGAGTGAAATGGGAAACATTCTCTTCGTGGCAGAAATGGTTTCCCTGAATAGAATATACTACGTATATAAGAGTTTTTTCCTACTAAAAACGGAATTAACATGTGTAAGGATGTCGGGTACCATAAAGGCACAGATGTTCTGGTACATAACATAAAGAGTATTAGAAGAAAGCGCCGGTCTGAAGCGCCAACCTGGCACAATGAGCCAAGAGCACCAGCCAAGATATTTTCTCGTTTTAGCGAGTTATTAACATAAGAGTCCAGTAGCCTCTCAGACAGCACGCTCGGTAACGGCAAGATTCGTTCCTGATTTCGTTACCCATTTAATCACTTAGGCCAATTCCACGACTCTCTCATATCGCAAAGAGCATTGAGAATCTCTTTTTTCGCTCCTGTTCGCGTTAACAAAGAGAACCTATTTGGAAAAAGAGGTTCGATGCAAGATTTTGCATGTCCGTGAGAACCTTCTCGATCAACGATAATAACTGTTATCATATGTCTAACATTTATTGCAAAGAGTTGTGAGAACCTACGGAAAGTCTTCTTCATAGATCTCTTAGCAAGGTAGAAGACGAACAGGCTTCCTATAGAATGCTTCCTTTTCCTCGAACCAAGAGAGGTAGCAATATACGCCATCTTTATTTTATAGAAAGGGGAATATACTATAGTCTTTTTTTCCCCTAAATATAAATATAAATTCTTTACAGAATTTAAGATAAAAGGCGTCAAAGAAAGAGAGGATATAATCTTTATGCCTCATTTTGGCTTTAGAGAGGTTGGATTCACAGAGGTCACGTTCTTCTCACAGCATGTTTTTGGAAGTCTTTTCCAAGAGAGTCTGGATATTCTATCAGCATCTATTATTAAATGGACCTTAACAACCTCTCCACTCTGAGTCTGTCTGCATGCAGACTGACCAGAACTGGACATAAATGAGATTTTTGGATTTTTCAAGGTAGATGACAATAGTCATGGCCTAGACATAGAATTGCTGCAGATCGTGCTAGAGGGAATGAGGAAACTGTCCTCTTCCGATACCTCTGTGAACCACATAGCGGTTTTTTCTTCCCTTTCAGAGGGAAGAATCACCTTTGTATATATCTGCTATCAAAGAACGCAGTAAAAGGCTATACTCTGTCTCTACAAAGGGAATTGGAGATAGCAGAGGATTAAGATCTTCGGGATCTTATACGATATATACCTTAATATGACGAGTAGGATATCATGTACTTCTAATGGGATTTTTTTTTGTGGCCACAGATTCCATGTTCCGACAAGATGGAACTGCTCCTCATCAAACTTCTTTGAGAAATTTTTATGAGGGAATTCTTTGTTTCTCTGGTCCTAAACGACCAAGAAGACAAGTGAATTTTTTGAGCATTGGAATCTCGCATCAGATTCTATGGAGACTAGACAATGGGTTCTTGGACCAGCATAGTATGTCTAGCAAAAGACTGAAACCCCCTATTCCTGATTCAATGTTTTCAGATAGAGGTTTCGTTGTCCAGGCAGAGTACTTACGTTTTCATCTACAGTAGAATGGTTCAAACGTTTGCCTACAGAGTCTTTGGTATGCGATGATGGCTCGAAATGCTTCCCAGAAGGTGTTCAGAGGGATACAATAAAGAGCTAGAAATCAGGAGTACTCCCAATTTCAGCTCGGAGTCTCCTTCGACTTCCAGGCTTCTTCCCTTCCTTTGGGCAAGGATAGGGAAGATTCTGCAACGAGACACCCCTTCAACATGTAAGAAGAGATCTCGTGAGCACGGAAGTATTCAAGAAGGACCCTCCTCGGAGGAAGACTCTTATCTCTCGTACGGTTAAATATCCTATGGTCTACTGGATGTAGCTGATTACAATCACCTCCCCTTACCGGAGAGACCAAAAGCTCAAAGTGAAAGAATTTCTTCCACCCTTCTCCAGTCTCCTGATAAACGATTGTAGATGTTAAGGACTTTCGGACAATGTAGCGCCAATCAGGCGCCAAAATACCAGAACAGGCGTAAAGACGCCAGAGGAAGACAGTCCAAATAAACACTGTCATTGTCTGATGAGGAGAAGGAGCGTGCCTTCAGCCTGGCGCAGATGCGCTAGAGGCAAATAAATCGGAAAAAGTGTCCGATGTGGGCATCGCCAGTTTCCTCGAGACTCTTTAACAAGCTCGAAGCTCCAGCAAGTGGGGAGAAGTCCAGCCAGGCGCCAGGCGCGAGGCTCCAGGCTCCAGGCAGGCGCAAGGCGCTAGCCAGGCGCCAGGCAAGCAACATGCGCCAGCCAAGCGCGAGGCGTCAGACAGGCGCGAGGCGCCAGCCAGGCGCGAGGCGCCAGCCAGGCACAAGCCAGGCTCTAGGCTTCATCCAGAAGAGATCAATTTCAAAGAAAGCCCTGGTCTTCTTTGGAACAGTGTGATCTCTAAAGCACTTCTTAAGTAACTTGATGATTCCTTCAAACAGCTGAGAATTAAAAGCGCTTGAAGTGCGAGCTTTTAACAATTCTTGTTCTTTCCATAACAATATGTCGTGAGAGACATATTAGCTGTAATTTACGGGAGATGCAACTCTGTGTTGTCTTCTCTTTGCACGAAGGAGGTCAAGTTGACCTATGAGAGATCCTTCTCTCTTGGTTACGTGTCTACGGATACGTTGCTGGGATAGGGAGCCGACACTGATCCTTAACTAGTGAGTTAAAAAAAAAAATTATTTTAACATAAGTATACTATTTTCTTTGGGTTATTTGAAATGAGTTTGGGGATAGCTCTTTTCAAATTAAGCACTAACCCTCGTGTTAGGATCAGGTGATCGGGATCGGTGTTGTGCTCCTTAGTTATGCCAGTAGGCATAGGTGTTTTGTCATGTAAGTGGATAGGACCCCTTTGACAAATAACCATTAGATTCTGTCAAGTAAGTGGATAAGACCCCATTGACAGATCTACAAGAACGCTTAGCCATAGGTCACATCCTCGCTGAGGCTCTTGAGACGAAGCAGACTCCTAGCAATAGCTAGGAGGTCAACCCTTCGTCTAAACACATAGGAACCAAGGTTTTATTTATTTATTACCTACAACGTATGTTGTTTACCTGTCTAATCAGTAATTAGCTGTCTCTTACCCACCGCCAAAGGTGCCAATCAGCTAAGTATATATCTGACAGGGAAGTTGAATGTATGAAAATGATATTGTTATTGTACAATAAAGTTTCATACATACTTACCTGGCAGATATATACTTAGCTATAGACTCCGTCGTCCCCGATAGAAATTCGAATTTCGCGGCACACGCTACAGGTAGGTAGGTCAGGTGATCTACCGGCCTGCCGCTGGGTGGCAGGAATAGGAACTATTACCTTCTAAGGACAGATTTTTCTCTTCCACCTGTCTCCTGAGGGGAGGCTGGGTGGGCCATTTAATCGTATATATCTGCCAGGTAAGTATGTATGAAACTTTATTGTACAATAACAATATCATTTTTCTCAGCTTCTACACGTCCCGGATGCCATTGTAGGTAGCTTTGATGAAAAGACTGAACCTAAATCAGGCGAGGAACTAATTTATTCTCAGGTTCAAAAACACATGTCCAAATGTCCCACAGTAACAATTTTACGGAACCAGTAATCTCTCAGGGAAGCATCATCCTTCTGTCTCTTCACTTTTGAAACAATCGATCATGTGAAGATGGAATTTCAGAATTTTGTGATGACTGGGAAATGAGAGTTTATGGCAGAAGTAAAACCATTTTTTTACACATGCAACTTACCCGGCAGATATATACTTAGCTTATGTCTCTGACGTCCGACAGAATTCAAAACTCGCGGCACACGCTACAGGTAGGTCAGGTGATCACCCCCTACCGCCGCTGGGTGGCGGTAATAGGAATCATTCCCGTTTTCTGAAGAATTTTTCTGTCGCCGGTGCTGACAACAACTTTGTTGGTGGCTCCTGCTTAGAATTTCTTGCTTGCTTCGCCGAGGATTATTTGGGAAGTATTTGATCTTTGGTTGTTGGCATACGCTGTTTTTTGGATTTAGTTGGTTAATATGTCCGATTTAACAGGAACGAGAGAGCCTGGAACTCTGTTTAGAGTATGTGTAAATGAGGGATGCAAGGTGAGGTTGCCTAAGGCTACGTTGGACCCTCACACTGTTTGTGTAAAATGTAGGGGAAGGGATTGTTCGGTTAAGGATACATGTGATGTATGTGAGAGCTTAACTGAATTACAATGGAAAGAACTAACTTCGTATGTAAAAACGTTAGAAAAGGATAGGATTAGAAAAGCTTCAGCTAGAAGTTCAAGTAGATCCTGTTCTGCGGAACAGGATAGTATTTCTAACCCTGCAGTAGCTTCGCCATCTTCCTTTTTGGTTTCAGCTCCTTCCCCCCGCAGCGAAACCGCAGATGTGTCTGCCGAGAGAGCCGCTGTGTAAGCTTCAATCCACGATTTGCAACAGCAATTGCGAGATATAGACCAAGGTAAGGGTGAAGTGTCTAGTGATAAGTGCAGTGTCCCCAGTGCAGTGGAGGGGGCGTCTGACCGACTCCGCATCGCTCCTAGGCCTAGACCTCTTTCAGACTCCCATGCCCAAGGGAGGAGGAATGTCGAAAGCCGCAAGGGGGATGTAGAGTATCCCCAACGGTCAGGCGTCCCTTCAGCAGGTCCTGTAGGCTCGTCCCAGGCTGCTGTAGAGAGCTATAGGAAAAGCCTCTTAAGGAAGTGTTTTTCCGACTCTGATTCGTCCTCTCCTAAACGAGGATGGAGCTCATCTTCCAAATCGCGCCCTCTCAAGAGAGCCTGGAAACCTTCAGGAGAAGGCGCTCTTGACTCCAGCCCGGAGCCTTTTCCGGAGTATTCTCCTGCGCCTAAGAAGGCTATGAAGTCTCCGGAATCTTCACCAGAAGGGATTCAGTCCTCTACTAAGAAGTTCCTGTTAGACCTTCAAGCGAATCTCTCTTCTTTAGTAGGCTCTCTTTCTACTAGTAGGCGCAAGGAGCCTTCTCGCAGGAAGGACGCCTCTCTTCCAGTTAAGAGTTCTGTTAGGAGATCTTCTCCTAGTAGGAAGGAGGAGTATAATAGGCGATCTTCACCAGTAAGAACCTATTCTCCCCCGAGAGTAGACGACTCCTTTGATACTTCGTCTAGACAGGGAAGATGGTATTCTCCGTGCAGAAGCTCTGATGCTAAGAGTCATAGCGCAAAGCGCCAAGAAGTAGGCGCTAGATCCTCTCCTTGTAGGAGTAAGGAGAAAGTCCCCTTGCGAGAAGGCAGTGATCGGTTCGTATCTGTTGAACGATCTCCTAGGAGTAGGATCTCCTCTTCAAGTGGAAGGAAGGAACGAGAGAGGGAACGCTCTGCTCAGAGGGATAGAAGCGAGAAAGGCTCTCCTTCGAGAAGGCGCCAACGTTCGATAGGACTCCTGGATGATCGAATCTCGTTAAGTTACTCGAGACCTTATGATAGGCTTTCCTCAAGGGAGTCAAGCGCCTCTCCTAGCAGGTTCCAAGATTCTACAAAGAACCTAAACAGGGGTTCTCGCCCTACTCCTGGAAGAGTATCTAGAGTGGACGCTTACCGTTCTCCTAGCAGGCGTCAAGAGCCTGAAAGGAGCCTAATCTTGGATCCGCGCCCTACTCCTGTAAGACGATCAAGAGTAGGCGCAAGCTCTTCTCCTCAAAGGCAGCAAGAGCCTAAAACGAGCCTTGCCAGGGATTTGCGCCCTAATCCTGGAAGATCAGGAGTAGGCTCTTACGCCTCTCCTCGTAAGATTCAGGAGCCTGAAAGGAGCCTTTTGTCAGACGCGCGCCCTACTCCTGGGAGTCACAGAAGAGTAGGCGCAAGTGCCTCTCCTCACAGGCGCCAAGAGCCTGAAAGGATCCTGAATTTGGATTCGCGCCCTACTCATAGTAGGCGCTCGAGAATAGAAACGAGTGTTTCTCCGGATAGGCGCCAAGAGCCTGATGAGGCGGGCTCTAGATCCTCCCCTATCAGGGTATCAAGAACCTGGGGAGCGGAAAAAAGCGGAGGTTTTTTCTTTACCGAGGAAACATATCTCGGGTATTGAACTGGCGGCTTCTTCTGACGAGCTCTTGAAGGATAAGAGTCGCATACCTGCCAGGACTTCTTCACCTAAGAAGTCTCCCTCTCCGAATGTAACCTTGGAGGAAGTCTCGGAGGAAGAAGAGACGAAAGAAGTAGGAATCTCTGATTATAAGAGACTTTCTGCATTACTACTTCAGGAGTTTGGGGACTCGCTGTGTTCGGCTGATCCTCCTTCGCCGGGATCTCTGCTATCGAGTACTAAGTTGGCAAAATCCCCCTCTTTTGTCAAGATGCGGCCAACTCTCTCTATGAGAAAGGCCATCAAGAATCTGGAGAACTGGCTCCTGGTTAAGAAGGAGGCAGGTAAGACGGTGTTTTTGTGTCCTCCGTCTAGATTGACAGGTAAGCCGGGTGTCCGCAAACGCGGATTTTTCTGCTCTGGTGGAATCATCTAGAAGATGCTCTCTACTATCAGCTAAAGCGTCTTGGGGAATGTGCGAGATGGACCATTTACTCAAGGGTCTATTTCGCACATTAGAAGTCTTCAACTTCATGGATTGGGCCTTAGGAGCTCTAGCAAAAAGAGCGCAGGATCCGGAGTTTGTGACAATGGAGGTGTTATCAAGTGTCCTTTCGTGCCTGGACAAGGCAGTCATGGATGGATCCACAGAAGTAGCCTCTCTCTTTGGAGCAGGAGTGCTCAAAAAGAGATCAGTGTACAGCTCGTTTCTCTCCAAGTCTGTTTCTCCCTTGCAGTGAGCCTCTTTGCTTTTTTCCCCACTCTCGGAATACCTTTTTCCTCAGGAGACAGTGAGGGACATTTCTAGATCACTGTCGGAGAAAGCTACGCAAGATCTTCTTGCTCAGTCCGCCAAGAGGCTTAAACCTGCTGTGCCAATGGCTAAGAGAGAGGGAACAACGAATAAAGTGTCCTTCCAACAGCCCTTTCGAGGAAGAACAACCTCAAGACCCGCACCTAAGAGTAGAAGGCCGTTTAAGAGAGGACGATCTTCTCGAAGACCATTCTCAGAAGACAAGCCGCAGTGAAACAGGAGTTTTCTCGAAGACCTTCCATTCTCAAAGCCGCAGTGAGACAGGAGTCCTCCAGACTCCAGTAGGAGCCAGACTTTTGAGGTTCGCGAAAGTCTGGGCTCAGAGAGGGGCGGACAACTGGTCCCTCTCGATCCTCGAGAGAGGATACCTGATCCTCTTCAGGGAAAAACCTCTCTTAACCACCACTCCAAGGGAGTTAGCGGCAAGATACAGAGATCCTTTAAAGAACCAAGCACTATTACATCTGGTGCAACAGATGCTAGAAAAGAAGGCGATAGAAAAGGTATTAGACATTCAATCTCCAGGATTTTACAATCGCCTCTTTCTGGTACCAAAAGCCTCGGGGGAGTGGAGACCAGTGCTGGACGTAAGCGCTCTGAATCACTTTGTGATCAAAACAACGTTCACGATGGAGACGACGTCTTCAGTTCTTTCAGCGCTAAGACAAGGGGATTGGATGGTGTCATTGGATCTGCAAGATGCCTACTTTCATGTACCCATCCATCCCTCGTCCAGAAGGTATCTAAGATTTATGATACAGGGCCAAGTATTTCAGTTTCGCGCCCTTTGTTTCGGTCTTTCCACAGCTCCCAAGTTTTCACGGGATTGATGAAAAACGTAGCACATTGACTACATTTAAAAGGAATAAGGATATCTCTGTATCTCGACGATTGGTTGATTCGCTCGCAATCCAGGGATCAGTGTCTGGAGGACCTAAGGTCGACGTTGGACCTGACTCAGTCCCTGGGACTGTTAGTGAACCTCGGGAAATCCCAGATGGATCCCCAGCAAAGCATTGTCTATCTGGGGATTCTGATGGATTCTCGGGGTTTTCAAGTGTTTCCGTCCATAGAAAGACAGGAACGGTGCATTCTAAAAGTGAAGACCTTCCTAGAGAAAGAACAATGTTCCGCGAGGGAATGGATGAGTCTTCTGGGGACCCTCTCCTCGTTGGAACAGTTCGTTTCTCTAGGGAGGCTTCACATAAGACCTCTCCAATTCTTCTTGAAGGAGAATTGGGACCAGAAGAATCAGGATCTGTGGGAATCTTTTCCTCTGTCCAGAGGTATAAAGGAAAGCCTCAGCTGGTGGTTAGAACCAGGCAGACTGAACGAGGGACTATCGCTGCAGTTACCGAACCCCTCCCTAGTGTTGTTTACAGACGCTTCGGAGACAGGATGGGGGGCGACGTTGGGCCCGAGAGAAGTGTCAGGCACCTGGAGTGGGGAACAGGTGTCCTGGCACATCAACGAGAAAGAGTTAGTGGCAGTGCATCTAGCTCTCAGACAGTGGGAATCCCAAGTCGCGAACTCAGTGTTGCAGGTAAATTCAGACAACACAACAGCTCTAGCCTACATAAGAAAACAGGGGGGGACTCACTCCCTCTCACTGTACAAGAAGGCGAAAGAGCTTCTTCTATGGTCAAAGGAGCGGAACATCACACTCTTAACGAGGTTTTATACAAGGCGAGAAAAACGTCAGAGCAGACTTGTTGAGCAGGAGAGACCAAGTCATTTCCACGGAGTGGACTCTGCACTCAGAGGTCTGCAATCAAATTTGGAACCTATGGGGAAGGTCAAACATAGACCTGTTTGCAACTCATTGGAATGCCAGGCTGGAGAACTACTGCTCTCCGATTTCGGATCCAAGGGCAGTAGCAATCGACGGCCTCCTCCTAAATTGGGAAGGAATAGACGGCTACGCCTTTCCTCCTTTCAAGATCATAGGAAACGTCATAAGGAAGTTTGTTTTGACGAAAGGAGCGAAATTGACCCTAATCGCCCCATTTTGGCCAGCTCAAGAGTGGTTCACAGAGGTACTGGAATGGATGATAGATTTTCCAAGGTACCTTCCTTTTTGGAACGATCTTCTCAGACAGCCCCACTTCGACAGATACCACAAAAACCTCCCCGCGCTCAGTCTGACTGCCTTCAGACTGTCAAAGGACTCGTCAGAGCGAAGGGGTTTTCACGCGCGGTTGCAAAGGCAATTGCAAGAGCCAGGAGACCGTCAACTATACGCGTGTACCAGTCGAAGTGGGAAGTGTTCCGAAGGTGGGCCAGGAATCAGAATGTATCCTCTTCCAGTACCTCTGTGACGGAAATAGCAGATTTCCTGTTATATTTGAGACAAAAATGTAACCTTGCAGTCTCGACTATAAAAGGTTATAAAAGTATGCTTTCTTTGGTGTTTAGACATACAGGACTAAACATCACGGATGACAAAGATTTACACGATTTGATTAAATCATTCGAGACTTCGAAGTCCAAGACAGCCAGACCACCCAGCTGGAACCTGGATGTGGTGCTAAAGTTTCTCATGTCAGATAAATTTGAACCTCCCAATAACTCATCGTTTAGAGACTTGACTAGGAAATCTATTTTCCTCGTTGCATTAGCATCAGCTAAAAGGATAAGTGAACTCCAGGCTTTAGAAGGCACAGTGGGCTTCAGGAAGGATTCTGCAGTGTGTTCATTTAACCCCCTATTTTTAGCAAAAAATGAGAATCCTTCTAAGCCTTGGCCAAGGACGTTTGAAGTTAAAGGATTGTTAAAGGATTGACTTCCCTGGTAGGGAGAGAGATAGAGAGAACCTTGTGTCCGGTAAGGATCCTCAAGTTCTATCTAGAAAGGAAAAAGCAAATGGGAGGAAACTCGGAGAGCCTTTGGTGCTCGGTAAGAGATCCGAGAAGAACGATGTCAAAGAATGCACAGGCATTCTTTATCAGAGATATTATTACAGAAGCACATATTGCCTGTGAAGAGGAATATCTCGGGCAGTTGAGAGGGTTAAAAGCACATGAGGTCAGAGCCGTAGGCACAACCTCATTAGCTTTCCACAAGAATATGTCGATAAACGACTTAATTGGATCCACATATTGGAGATGCAATTCTGTGTTTGCGTCTAACTATTTGAGAGATGTACGTGTAACTTATGATAAGTGCTTCTCTCTCGGACCTTACGTGTCTGCGGATTCGGTGCTGGGACAGGGGGCTGAAACCAATCTAGCTTAGTTTAGATAGATTAGGAATTTTAATCTTGTGGTGTTGTTTTTTATGGTCGATTGAAAGTGGTCAGGGAAAAGTACCACTTTCAATTCGTAGTGTATAACAAAGTAGTGTGGTCAGGTGGTCGAGATTGGTTGTTTTCATGCTCCTTGTAATGGTTTGGACCTAGGCTCTGTCTTGTAAGAGGGTTAGTCCCCGTTGATACGACAAAGGTGAAGGCTCTACCATGTAAGTGGGATAGGCCCCATTGGTACGATCCGAAATAAGGCTCTGTCGAGTAAGCGGGCTAGCCCCCATTGACATGATCCAGAAGAGTTCTCAGTGACAGGTCTCATCCTCACTGGAACTCTTGAGGCAAGCAGACTCATAGACAGTACTCATGAAGTCTTCTGCCCAATAAGGTAGGAATCAAGGTATTTAAGTTTATTTATAGTACCTACAACAAAAGTTGTTTTCCCTGTTTTTTTGAATTGCTATTCATATTGAGTAACTATCTCTTACCCTCCTCCAAGGGTGCCAATCAGCTAAGTATATATCTGCCGGGTAAGTTGCATGTGTAAAAATGAAATTGTTAAGATACAATAAAGTTTTACACATACTTACCTGGCAGATATATACTTAGCTTATGTCTCTGACGTCCGACAGAATTCAAAACTCGCGGCACACGCTACAGGTAGGTCAGGTGATCACCCCCTACCGCCGTTGGGTGGCGGTAATAGGAATCATTCCCGTTTTCTGACAGAATTTTTCTTCCCCCTATCTCCTGAGGGGAGGATGGGTGGGCCATTAAACGTATATATCTGCCAGGTAAGTATGTGTAAAACTTTATTGTATCTTAACAATTTCATGTCTCTACCATCCCAGTATCTGATAGTGCTACAAAAGAATGAGCAATGAGCAACCTTTTCCTCCATTATGAGAGGGAAAAAGCTCCCAGCAATTTGGGACCCCCACGAAAAAAATTTCAGGACAGCTATGGCTGAATTTTATGCTAGGCTACACCTAATTCAAGAACTTCCAGTGTCTTCCAGAACAGTGTTCACTGCTGTAGCCTAAACACTTATGTGGACCCTATTGGGAGCACTCTACAACTTTCTAGTGTGTCACATTAAGGTTTGAACGGAAGCATTGGTGGGCTCACTCCCCTATGTAACCTCCCTATTGCTTTCTTCCCCTATTTGTTGGGACCCTTGTGAAGAGTCTGTTGACATGAGCAGTGCTTAGAGCCTCCCAGTATTTTGGATGTACTTTGCTGTAATGGCGTACTAGAAGTTGATAGAAAATTCATGCTGTGCAAGTATACTATTTCACTGCTTTTTTATATGTAATGATTATTGTAGGTTTGTATATTGAGTGTCCTTGAAAAGAATGCTGTGCAATTGTTATATCTGGACACTGAAAGAGTTAGAATTCATTAGCCCATTATGTCAGCTTAGAGGATGAAGAACAATTTATCCATAATCACACTATGCCAAAAACTACCTATGTATAAAATGGTTTTCTTTACAACCTTTTTTTCAGGTTCAATATATTGCACTATATCACCACACCACTAAATATATATGCTCTTTCTTTTGGAACCATGGTGGACAAGGAATTTGTACTACTTACAAAATTAAAACATACTAAAAACCTATTAAATACCTCAGTTTCAAGCAAACAAACACTAAATTGTACAACAGCTGACTAAATAGATTTTCTCATTCCACAATATCCACAGATAATATTCAATCTGTATATAACTAAAGGTGGTCCCCAGTTATTGGCTGCTTTGCTGTATGGCGCTTCGGTTTTATGACGGTTTTAAAAAATATTCATTGAAAAATAAGGTTTCTTATGGCGCCACATTTGGTTATTGGCGCCATAAGCCACCTGTCCACTATGGCGTGCCATAGCGGTTATCGGGAGTGCCATAAAGTGAAAATCACCATTAAGCGAAGCATGAAAGTCTAAGGGAGTAAAACATACTTATGGCGCTGAGACTCTTATGGCTCTCTTAGGGCACCGATAACCTCTTATCAGCGCCATAAGTATATTTTACTCCCTTAGACTGGTTCACTTAATGGAGATTTTCGCTTTATGGCTCCCGGCTAGCAACGGAACCCCTGCCGATAATCGGGGACCACCTGTACCTGAATCATTGAAGTGAATTTCTTAAGTCTTTATTTATATCTGTTGACAAAAGCTGAATTCTCTAATCTTATACAGTAGAGTTCAGATTTGTGGTTGTTTTTAAATTCATTGTTGTGAATTTTGTATCTTGTTCATATATCAGATTCTATTTTTAGAAAAGGAGGTTGCAGGATCATACTTCTTTGGCATTTTTATAGTACAGTACATGTATAGATTTAAAAATGAGTGATCTGTGTAAACTCTCAAGTCAATTATTTTTTCTCCAGTTTCTATAAGGGAACTGTACCACGACTAAGCCGCGTGTGCCTTGATGTGGCAATCACCTTTATGATCTATGATAGCTTCATGGAGCTTTTTGAGAAGGTCTGGAAATAGAACTTTTCATATTGTTATGAAAATCCTGTTCCTTAAGTGTGGAAACCATTAAAGGATTTTTACCAAGGTAAGAATTGCATTTTTCTGAGTATCTAAAAAGTGACAAGTATCAGTAATCATATCAATACTGTACTATTTTTATAGTTTAACTTAGGCATACAGTGTTGAGGAGTATGATATGCTTTGAAAAGCATATCATATGAGAATAGGGCAATGTTTGCACAAACATAGCAGCATAAATTGAGTGATCATTTTTAATCTTTTTATTTTTTTTATTTTTGTATATGAGATACAGAGAGTATGTTTGAAAAGACAATTGCCTTCTATAATTTTTATAAATAGCATTACCTACCCTGAACTTTACTGTACAATACATACAGGATTTTGTAATATTTTTGTAAATTGCACTAGTTTGTTAATACTGTTGTTTCTATCTGGTTACACGTAGTGTATATTTGATTAAATAGCTGTTTTTATTGATTGTTTACTTATGGCAATTTGAATCTATATTGTATGTTTAAGCAATTTTATTTTACTGTTTGAGCAGTAAACACAATATGCAAATTACAAACAAACACCAGTTTAAACTGTCTTAACGCTAGAATTAATCTGTCTCTCCTTAAACGTTTTTATATAGTAATTTCATTTATTCTTGGCAACATTCCAAGAATCTTTTTCCAAAAGGTGGTAACATAATAAAATCTTTAACTTTATTTTATATCTGTAGAGATCATTCTCTTTGGCATATAATTTTTTGTGTCCAATCAGTATACAAACCTTTATTTCACTGAGTCCATAGCACCCAGTGTGCCATGTTAAGTAGGCAAAAACTCTTAACTACTCGGGTAACTTCAATACCAGGGAAAACCCCCTTACTAGTTACGTATATAAAAAGATATGTGGTGATTTTATTATACCAACGTGTGTTTGAATGTTCTTTTCTTTCCACCTCACAACTCACTCTACAAAAGGTTGTTTTAATTCAAACATCAGCCCAGTCAGAATCTTGAGCTGTACATGAGAGATGCCCAACATGATGCAGCTGCAGTTGATGGATTATCAACATGTCAGGTGTACAGTACAGAGGCAGACAACAACAGACTCTCAGAGAGCATTCAGACAGAAGTACCAAAGTAGTATAATGATGAAGGGGACTTGAAAGAGGACTAATTATCATTTATAATTGTCAGCGTTAAATTGACAGTTCTTTGAGGAAATAAAAGTATAGGTGAACTGAAAGATGGTATTGACAAGAACAGTTCAATCTGGGCAAAGGATCTTAAAGAAAAAAAATTCACATGCAAGGTACGTAATCTGAGGATGACATGAACATGCTAGACTCATTTACAGAAGTTGAAGTATAGCTACATAAAGTGAGGAAGCTTAGTTCAGTATTTCCTCTTAAGACCCAGTTGTTGGTGATTTTCAAGGCCATGGGAGAGGTTCCCTTTCACTATTCTGGATTCTCATCTTTGGAGGAAATTGAGCTGACAGACAAGGTCACTGGGAAGATGTCCAGGATGTACTGCAAAACTCTTACGCAGCAAATTAGGTCTGGTTACCCTTAGTAAGTAAAGAATTGTCTCCTATACTATTGTAGTAGATTGGTTTCCTACGAGGCTGAAGATTCCTGTGGTGTAGGATGTCATGTAAGGACCTGACCTTGTGACTTTGGGGCAGCAGGAATTACCAGTATTTTCCCTTTTGGCATCTTGAAGTTTTAGAGGGAAGATCAGATATCTTGTAGTAGTAAACATCAGCACCTTGCAATTTCAATATAGTACACTGTTATCACAGGTCTCAGTGTTTAAGGAAATCAGAATGGTTAAAAGAGTAAGTACAAAGTATGCAATTCCATTTCTGTCTTATATGTTGAGAACTTCTTGAACCCCAGTGGGACAATGCACTCACTAGATCCCAGACAACAGCAATTGCATTGACTGTCACATGTTGGGAACTTGAACCCCAGGGGGGGGATGCATTTACCAGGAGATGAAGGAGGTCATCTAATTTAGATTGCTTTTGTGAACCAAAAAGTACTTTATGCTTCTGAGATTCTCAAGGTGCTGTAAACCAAGTCAGGTACCAAATGGAAACAAAAGGTTAAAGGAGTAAAACAGTGTAGCCACCTCATCTGTGCTTGTAACTTCAAAAAATACCTTTTTGTTTAGCACTCAAGGCCAACATATCTTACTTGGATTGGCTGCAACATTGGTAAGTAATGTTACCAGTATCATGAGGAATGTAACAGTAGAAAATGTTTGTGACAAATAACTTAGATATACAGTGAATTTTCATTATATCTAAGGGGGCAGGAAGTTGGGCACTGGTAGTCATCCTAATAATTCTCAAAAATGTATCTAACAACCAATTTTCAGGATTGGTCAGTTAGTGCAAGCAGGATGTCCATTAGAGAAGGGACTCTATGATATCCTCAGAACTAAAAGCAGTGCTGTTTCAGAAGTTGATCCCTATGAAGAGTAGGATAAATTGAGATATGTTTAGAGGGGACCTAGTTTGATTTCATGACCATCTATTTTGATATTTGGTACAGGCAGTCCCCGGTTATTGGCAGGGTTCCATTTTCACGGCTTGATGATGACTGAAAATCACTGATAACCGAAAATCAGCAATTTTCAGGGCTTATCAGTGCTGATAACCGGATTTTGGTGCCAATAACCTGTTAATGGCACCTCTGTTAGGTGTGTTTCAGACCCATACCCAGTTATCAGTGCCAATAACCAGAAATCGGCGCTAGACAAGCTCCATAAAACCGGATTGCTAATAGCTGACATCACTGATAATAATACCTATTGGAGCACAGACCCATTCTTAAAGAAGAATTAATAGCATTTCTGAAATTTATAGCTGCTGCTTAAGATGTACTATGTAGTAAAGGTTTGGGAAGAGGTTTATAGTGTTGAATGGCCTGATGATTGGAATATCCAGGGATACCATCTTCAACAATCCTTGTCCTTGAATCAATGCAATAGGAAAAGTGATCAGCAAGATAGGATGGACAAATTCTGTTCCAGATGCTTCTTTGCAATTTGGACAAATTCTGTTCCAGATGCTTTTCTGCAATTTGCAGATCCTTTTCAAATATTTCATAATGCTGGAAAAATTTTGCAAAGTGAACTTAATCCTTGTTCTCCCTAAATTGGAAACATCTACCTAGACATTTCCATCAGTGGCTGCTTAATTATGACTTGTAGGCCTTATGTCAACAAGCAGTGATGATAAAATGAAAAACAGTGTTGTGAAAGGTGCACTGTAACAAAGCTCAGGGAACACTACAGTGATTTGACATTCAGGCTAACTGAGGATAACTACATCCTGATACCTGTCATTTCATGATAGGCACAATAAGGGAAATATTTGGTCAGCAAGGTAGGATGAACAAAATTTTTGCAGACACTTAAAGACGTTGCATGTACCACATCGGGGGTCAGGAATGGCCTATTTCGGATATGGAGTGGGCTTCACTCCAGCTATTACAGAACTAGTTAGTAGCTGTGGAGGCATACATCAGGACATTCCAATCAACAAATTATGCAGATGGAATGAGAAAAGAACATTTTTATGGTGGTACACCTTGAATCTTTCAGGATCACATGCACACCTATTTCTGTTGTATTCACATCAGCATAAAGTCAAGAAACTCCCTTCATAAACACAAGTGCCTAACTGACATGGGTGCAGAAAAGAGCACTTGCCACCCACCCATGTCTTCAATTCCTTGTGTTGGACCACTTTGTAACAGTAACCTACCTCAAAGCTGATACACACGCCAGTAACACCAGGTCTTTCCACTGGAAGTCATTTTTAAACTGCGGTGTCCTCCTGCAACATCAAATCACCAACTTACAATTCTTTACTGTCAAATCCTGAGACCTGTAGGCACACACAGTGTTGCAGAGAGAACCTGGAAGCTTACATTCACGCTATTTTCTTATGTGAGGTTTCTGCTAATTAGGATTCATTGCATCATTTTGGCAGTAACAGTAGTCTTAACAGTTGCTTTTGGTGTTTATAGGGGTTTAGCTTTTCAACCTGAAAACTGCAGTTTTTCTGACAGATTTCTTAAAGGCTTCAATATGAGTTTTTGCAGGTTCTCTTCACTATGTAGGTAAGTTAATGGCAGTGTTAAAAAATCTCAAGGCTGTTCAGTGACTTTTATAAAAAAAACTGAAAAAACAAAAGGCCATTAATGATTTAATAAGGTACCAAACTAAGATCCTTATGAGGTCTCATTCAGGTCTTTCTGAAAGGGGCAAGTAACATTTCGGCATAGGCCATTTGGCGTAGATGATTCGGCATGGCCGATTCAGTGTAGCCAATTCAGCATAGCCCTTTCTAAAGAGAATTTTTTTTGGCGGAGGGTAATTTTTGTGTCAGATTAGTAACTCGCTGTTGTGGTGTTAGAAAATTTATCAAAATTAAGCAGTCTCCTTGTCTGGCTTGTCATTATCTCTCTCTCTCTCTCTCTCTCTCTCTCTCTCTCTCTCTCTCTCTCTCTCTCTCTCTCTCTCTCTCTCTCTCTCTCTCTCTCTCTCTCTCTCTCTCTCTCTCTCTCTCTCTCTCGTCATAGTCAAATTAGCTATTTTATCCTAGTCATAATAGTTTTAATTGCCAAATACTAGTCCAATTAGGCCTAAGATAGAAACTGTCATAGAACTCGATGCTCGGTTCAGCTTCAAATTTTCCCGTCTTCTAAGCCCTATCATTCAAAATAGTATCAAATAATATTTTATCAAAACGTGGAAAAATAAAGTGATACACAGTGGATACCTTTTTATTTTTGATGCAACAAACAAAGTAATCCTGAATTAAAGGTTTGGAGATGTGAACTTAAAGATTGATGTTGCGTGAGATTGCATATGAAGGATGGAAAAGTTATTTACCAGTTTACAGCTAGATATCAGGCACCCCCCATAAGCTAAATAATATAGAGATGCTGATGTTTTCATTGTTTTTATCCTTTTTCATCCATTTTTGGACCTCCAGCCTGTTCTGGATTCTCCTGCATGAAAAATATATCCCAATAAAATTCTAAAAATAGTGATGTCAAAATGTTCTGACACCTTTACGGCTACATCTAATAACCCAATTATTTCTCTGACGTTGAATCGGCCACGCCGAATCAGCTACACCAAATGGGCTACACCAAAATGTACCAAACCCTTCCTAAAGGTATCTCTTGATAAACTGTTAGGAAACCATCAAACCTTATGTTATTGTTCAAGGATTATATACCAAAAACAGCCTCTCCATCCTGTGCTAGGACTAACAGATTCAAGCTGAAGGTCATACTTGCCAAGGAATATTCACTTTGACTATCATGTTATTAATCAGTGCAAAGCACCTGTTTCCTGATGAATCCTGTTATATCACAGCTCCATTTGGCATTCCGTTGATGTTGAATTATTGTAGGCAATGGGGAATTCATGTCTTTGTACTCTGAGAGAACCAAGGAGGAAAATGGCATTCTTTTGCCTTCTTGGCCAACATGTCTTGGTCTATATTATATATGCCATTCATCCATCCCTTGAGTGATACTTTAAGACCAGTGAACATAAAAGACTGTGTAAGAGTACTACATTAAAGCTATACTGTTTAGAAAAACTTGGTTTGTACAACAGCTACCCAGACCTGGGTCACTGTTGTACAAGTCTTTTTGTGTAATGATAGAATATTTTTAATGCTGAGATAGTTATTATCAATACTAGAGAGAAATATCACTTAACATGTTGTACATACATTGAAATCTCGCTCATTACACCATTGTCACATTATTGACAGTGTTCACAGGGACATTAAGTAAATAGATCATTTCATTATGATGCCCCTTTCGCCTCTGTCCATTCCCCTTACTTATTGATCACATGGTAACTAAACAATTCTGCTCTTTATGTAGCACTACTTTAGTTTATTGTGCATAAAGGCTAATATTTTATTAGATACATCACTCATTTTTTAGATAGAGATTCTTCATAGGTGAAATAAAGAGTATATACTGGACATGGACACAAAAATAAACATCACCCACTTATTTTATTAATTGATTGTATTTTCGCTGACCTTGTTATTGGTTTCACTCACATCAGCCCTAGGTGCTGCGGCTGTGAATGACATTTGAATAGCGAGTTGTAATTAATTGTGATGGGATACCTAATTGAGATATTGACTGATGTTTTCACTTTATTTCTATTTAACTGTTTTTGGATATGCTTTCTATATGACAATTAAAATATACAATTGATTATGTATTATGGAATTTAAAAACTAAATTTTTTCATTATTTTTGTAGATAAAATAATTTCCTTTCCTCATTATATGATTATAAATTGATACCAGATGTTCCTCACACCACTTATAAATGTACTGTACGTATTTGTAATATTGCTGGCTCTCAGAATTTACACTAAAACTGCTAGTTGTTATTTTAGTGGAAATAACATATTAAAAGGGACCACTTCTCAATTTTTTTTTATATATTCTTTTCCGTGGGTTACCTGAAGTGTTTACCTTTTGACAGCATTTAGTACATAGAGCATTATTATATTGAAAGAGCTCTGTGGAATATTATGTTTTGCTCTATCAGTTTGTATATTATTTTCTATCATCATCATTATTGTTTACATTTTACAAAGAACCCCTTTTTTAAATAAGTGGCCAGTTTGCCTTGTGGGTAAAATTTGGTTGAGTTTAGTGTGCTGTACAAAATTAATTATGATTATTATATAGAAGATATGTAATTATGTATGGTTATTGTAAAAATAACCTACACAATCAAGAGGTAATTATCATGGAAAATGTGCATCTGTAGATAAAAAGAGAAACCAGCTTTTGGATGGTGTGAAAGTGCTTCATAATTTTGTATTTGTTCCATAGATAATCTGTATTACTCTTGAAGATTTGTCTTTCATAAGGCAAACAGTAAAAATACAAGCATTCTAGAGAAATCCCTGTAATGCTTAAACAGTATCCTAGATTGTATTTTGATTTGATCTGTACTTTCCAAGATGCCACTAGTACATGAAAGGTAAATCATGAATGTTGATATGTTTGAATAAATTACCTGAAATGTATAGTTTTGTCGCTAGTATTGTTGCATATAAAATTTATAGAAAGCTTTAAGTATTATATTCAGATAGAAGAGACAGTTGTAGGTACATTTTAAATTTTTGCATCCTTCTTCACATTAAATTTGACAAAAAGTAAGGATTCCTAATGTAGGCTAACAAGGTAAAGAAGATAGGAACAGTCTTCTTTACCTTGTTAGCCTAAATTAGGAATCCTTATTAGAGTAAGTTTAAAATGGATAAGGAGCAAAATGGAGCACAGCATTGTTGGAACATCAAGATGAAAGTAAAGACTTATTGCAATGCCAAGTAGTAATTTATTATTCAAAAAAATTTTTTGTGTTAATTACTTAATTATTAAGATTTTCCTGACATCATAACTACTATTTGTGGAAGATGAACTGTGATAGGTAAAAGAGGTTCATGAACTGAAAGTGCAAACGTCAGTTTCGAAATAAAAAATAAATGAATGAAATAGAAAATATAAATAAAATAAATACATAAGATGAAGTAAAATTAAATACATAGTATAAGACACAGGTATTTCCAACATCAGCATACATTATGTTGAAGTCATCAATGATTTAGTTTTGAAAATATCTAACATATAAAATCATTTACAAAAATTAGCTGGAAGAAAAAATTTGAACAAATTAAGCTGTGGTTTAGCTATTAGAGAACAATGGAGTAAATATATTTAGAGAGCTAACAAACCTCTTGTTCTTGTGAATAGAACCAAATCTTAGTTTTGTATTATTTAAGAAAAGTGACCATACAATATTAGTTCAGTTTTGTCCACATGATTTCCTTCCCCAGGAAGATAACAAAAATATATTTAACAAATGAGCTCAGTTCTATCGATAGTAGTTTGTAAATCCAAGAGATGAGGAGAGACATGGTAGCTACAGAGAGATAGATAAAAGATGTTTAATAGTTGAGATACACTACACATGCAGTACTGGGTATTGTGCCAACAAATTTTATATACACTACATATTTATTATAATTAGTATTTGTTTTGAATAGAGATTATTTTAACCTTAGATAATTTAAGATAGCATTGCTTCCTTCCAGCTTATGATTTTTTTAATGTAAGCACAGAAATAAGCTTTGAATGGGCACCTATTTTTTATTTAAAAAAGAGAAAACATGTTCAAATACTGGATTTAGTAGGAGAGATTTTTTGTGAGTTGTCCCATTCTTACAGAAAACAGGTCTATATATAAGTAATTTTTGAGTACTACTTACAAATTTAGATATGCTACAGGATTAGAGTAATGTCATGAAAAATAACTGACCCCTACGTACACATACATACTGCACATAGTACTAGAATCATTCAGTACAGGATCAACTTGTAACAGCCCTCTTTAGTAATTGATTGTATTGTGTGTTGTTAACTTATAATGTACGTATATTGCATGATGTCAGCAATTTTATTATTCATAGTAAATTTATGACTGACTAAAACATCAAAAGCAGATGTTTTGATGGTGTGTCATTTTTTAAATTCATGCTGATTTTTAGGGTTTTGTGCAATTATTTTACTAAGTTCCAGTACTGCAGTAATTCAAAATAATTTTAGTAGCAACAGCACTACTAATAATAATGATGATGATGAAATTGTAGGACATCTATCATGGTTTTAGGTAGAGGAAAATTTCTTGTGAGGTATTTGAGTGTATTTGATGTATTGCCTTATGTTAGCATTACTATTTTGATTGTTGAAGTACCAAATAGTGTTTGTAGTATTTTTGATGAATTAATCTCCATATATTACAAACTTGTTTCAGCATAGTTTTGGGTAGTAAAATTAAATACTGAATATAAATAGTACATTTCTTTCAGTTCAGAAATTGTTACAAGAATCATGTAGACATTTCTGTTGCAAAGTGGTATGAAGTAATTTTGAACAATTATTTTGCTTATTGGGATGAACAACTGAATGATCGTAGTGTAATGGAGTATTTAAACTGTCAAACTGCTTTTTCTTAACAAACTGCATAAATTAGTGAAGCTATGCTAATTATAAATAGTATTAGAAAAGCGTAACATGTATACATTACAGAATATCCATTACATTGTACTTAATAAACACTACAGTATCATTTAGGGCTACACTAGTTTGACAGATCTTAATACTAAACAAATTTGACAAATCTCTCAAGATTTTATTAATTATTTTATGTATATTATGGATATTAATTGCATACTATTTTACATTCCATCTGAATCAGGGTCTATGGTGATGAAAATTAATTATTTTGGACATTCAATTGCTTATTTTGATTTGCCAAGGAATGTATAACCCATACTATACCATCTCTGTACATAATGTGTTAATTATACTCGGTGAAAATGTTCAGGCTGGTTATGTGTAGTAGTACCTATGTGCACTGTTAGATAAATGTTATCATACCCGACTATTAGTAGCTTGCAAAGCTAAAGAAAAGAAACTGCATTGTTTATAGTAAATATTGAAAATATAAGGATACCACTCCTGCCATTAGGTGTCACCAGCTTTGTTGTTCAGCCGGTAAATAAGCTTCGGTAATTATGTAGTGAATGCACGTCCATTGAGTTGAAAAGGTAGACAATAGTGCACTCTGACTGTGGTCCATTTACTAAGTACAGTATTTTTTCATAGTCAAACTTTGGTGATAATTAAATGTGACTTGTAAGACAAACCTACCTTTTATGCTAAAATTTTTGGTCATTAACTTTTTAATAGCAACGAAGTGCATGATTTGATGTTTTTGAATTTTGGAATGTTTATAAAGTTAAACCAAGTAATAAGTCTGGAGGGGGTACTAGTATGTATTGGTACAAAATTTAAATACAGATATTTATTAAGTAGTGTGTGGGTAGGTTATCCTGTATCCCATTATGTGTTCCTTCAGGATGTCTTGGTTAACACCTGCTTGACTGTTTGTTAATACAAATCTGGTTTTAGTAGGTCATCATTAAGAATGGCCACTGTAAGGGTCTCCAGTTCTGAGGGAAAGATGGTATACTTAATTTAAGGTATTACCGTATTTTATTGAAAAAGGATGCTTATGAAATTAAGTTCGAATTAGGCAAGCCATGTAGTGATTCTTTGTAAGTGCACTGTATTGGATCCGTTTTGCCTTTAGGATTTAATAGGCAAAATATCAGTTTCACATTATGTGTTAATTATCACATTAACATTGCTTTACTCCAGGTCGTAATTTGTAGATCCACTTCACTTACTCATGTATTAAATATTTCTTCTCCTTTCAAGCTGAAGCCACCATCCTTAAGTTTCATGAATTCTTAATTACGGAATTGCTTAATAAAGATCACCAAGTGTAATTTCTGAGTGATGTCTATATGTATAATCGTTTGCACAGATTTTGTCATATTAGATTCCTTTCAAGTGTCCGTATCCATATCAGTTCAAGAAGAAGTGGGACAGAAATTGAAGGTGATCACATTTCTCCTTTCTGAAAGCTTGCACCATGCCCTGTTCAGGCTCTTATCCTGGTTAAGGAGGATATAAAAGATTAGAATTTTTGAATTGTTCCTAGTAACCACAATAAATGATAGGCAAATGTCCTTCCCCATGAGTCACAGAGTCACAGTGTACAAAACTCATGGTTGTGCAATCTGCTTTGCCAGTTGCACTCCAACCTACTCACCAGCCTTAAAGATCATCAACTTTCACGCTTGGAAATAAAAAGATCTCTTTTGAAACTTGAGTCAGACTGCTTGGGGAGAAGGGTATCCTTTCCATTTTGTTTTCTCCATTCAATCACATGCTTTCAAAAGAATCCCTGTCTCATACTAATTCTGAAGACTCCATGGCCTTGTCTTTCGACCTCTCCAAACAGCATTTATTTCAGTAACTATAGTGGAGAAAGCTGCCTGAATCTATCAGACGTTTCCTCCCCGGTACCTGTTTATTAATCAACTTTCCAGTAGTATTGCACATATCAGGTCACTCATTATAGTAGTGGCATAAAGGAATATCTCGTTACTCCTCCAACCCATTGGCAAGTCTTTGCTTCCGGTTCATTTCAGACACATCAGGCTTTTGATTTAATAATTTAGTTGAAATCAGTTAATTTGAAAAAAAAACAACATTAACAGGATGTCACTCATGAAGCTACTGCTTCCCCCTGTTGTTTCACCTTACATGACAAAGATTCTAAGTGATGAGCCATGGGAACTCTCCCTTTACTTCCCCCTGACTGCCTTCCACCTTACTTTCACTTCATCTTCTTTTTCCCCGCCCTAGAAGATAACAACAATTTTTATATTACTTTTTATACAGATAACTAAATATTTTACTTGACAACTTTCATCTTCAAGTATCAGTTTTAGCTGTGGTTTTTCTAGTACAATGTGAAACTTTTTCTTAATGCGCATAAACCGCTGCCTTTCACTAGAGTGAAGCTGCATAACAAAGGGACCATATGAAGGGATTCAGGTTTACCAGCCCTGCACATTTACTATCATCACTTATGGAATACAGTCTTATTTTTCTTTATTAAATAGTCATTACATACTTTGTACTGGTGTGTAAGGTATAAAGATGATTTGTTTGCACAAACATTTTTTTATTTTAATGTTTGCATATTTTTGCAACTTTAAACAAAGCCTAATGTGTAGGGTTTTGGCAGTACATTATAAGACCTTTTACCTGCTTTAAAGCTTATTGTAAAACTGTATAGTTTGGTATTTAGCTTAATTATAAACGTTCCAGAAAACTGTTCAGAGTAGTAGATATATTTTATGTTTTGAAAAGTTTGTTATAGATGGAATTGCATAGGATGATGTTGAATTTTGCACCAGACATTTTTGCACAGAAAAAAATTGCGAGCTAGGAATACTAGGACTGTTTGACCTCATGAAATAGTCGTGTTATACAGTGATGTCAACTGTGAAATGTTGGTAATTTATTGTAATTCAGGGATGATGACATAAAATTATGGTCATCTTGCAATATGAATTATATTCCTTGAGTAGAATGCTAACTATGTCCACTGTGACTAGTCTCAATTGTTACCATGAATCAAGAGCAAATTTTCTGAGTTTATTTCATTTAAAAGTAAGCTTGAGGTTCCATCAGAATATGCAACTTTACAAAACTTATTGTCTGCCTCAGTATTAATTATCAATTTAGGTGTTATAAGGTCAAATCAACAGTATTGCCATAATGACTAGTGACTTATCAGTATTGTACAATTACTGAAAAATATCAGCACTTTACTATGGTAATACTTTTTACACATAAATTATGGAACTGAGTTACCTAAAATGATAAGTACCATGCAGAATTATAGGATTTCTTACAAAACCTCATTACAGGAAATGAGTGGCAGTAATTGCAAATTATTCATTGTAATTTTTGATAGCACTAATAAATTACAACCATGTACATCATCTCTGGAAACAGTTTGTAAATGCCTAAATTGTGGATTGGACGAGAAGCGGTGCTTTCAACATGGTATGACCGTTGGCCTAAATTGTGGAACGTGAATGATTTAAACATTGTAGTGTCTAAACTTCCAGGAACAATAAACTCAAGGTTTGGAAATCACGTACTTGGCTAGTGTATCATTCTTGTAAATGATATTTTTACTGGTATTAGGTGATTGAGGCATTAGAATGGGATGTTGTCTCAGGATAAAATTTGTCATAAAAGATCTGCTCTACAATACACATATTGCTTACTGTTGTATGTTTACTGCAATTTTTATGTTGTGCTATCCACTTGAATACATTATATGATTCATCTGTATTTGGAGGCCTTTACTATGACTTTCAAGTAATTATTGAGGAGTGAGGAATTTTACCATTTATTTCAGAAAAATCTGATTTATAGGGTTCTGTAGTTTGAAAGTATTTCAGGTACAGTACATATATGTCTTGTAGAGCAGATAGTTTTGCCATGACTGTTAATGCACTCTAGAATAGTGTAAAAATATTGTAGTTCTGTAGTACTGCACTTTTGCACATATTTTTCTATGTTTATATTTCTGAAAGTAAATTATATTGACCATACCATATTTTTTAGATACAGTAGGTCATATATTACAAATATATGTTAAAATGAGAAATAAATTTTAATGTATTTTTAGATGTTGAACTTTGGAAAACCATGTTCATATTTAAGTATTTAAAACCATGTTTTGAGAGTTACTTGTATGAAGTTAATGACTTTTTTTTTTTCTTTTAAGCTGAGACTTGATTTGCCAAATTGCAAAGAATTTTGCAATCACTGACACATTAATTATAAACTTGTGAAGATAGGAGCATGACAGGTGTTAGCAATCATCTGTATAGTCTCCTGTAAAAACTTTTAAGGTTACATTTTTGGGGGAATAAAATTCTTGAAGAAAAGTTATAAGCAATCAATGAAGAATGAAATGCTGAACAAAAAATATTGTTTCTCTATTTCTTGTCTTCCTTCTGTATTCATTAATGTATTGTTTGCAATGCATGCCGATCATTTTCACCTGTCATTAAGGGAATGAGAAATAAAGGCAAGAGCAGCATGCTTAAAAAAAGTACTAACTAATTTCTACTGCGGATAGGGAAAATGTGTGGTTTTATGAATGTTTTGCTGCAAAAGTTGACTATGATATACAGCTTTCTCACTCTGCATAGTTGGAAATTACAGTACTATATGCTTTTGGGGGGAGAAGGAGATAAGCTAACACTACGTATGTTTTGCACTGATTCAGTATAGTACTGTATTCTGGAATCTACAGTAAATTATTGAACATCTTGGATTTTATCTTAGTTTTCCTAAATTAAGTCTGTTTTAATCCACTTTCAGTTGCATTCGAACATTTTGGGTTTGCCCTAGATTTCCTGTATTGTCACTATTTTAAGCAACAGGTAATATTTATCAGTTAAATTTTTTCTCTCAAGTGCCATTAAGATGACAGCAACCAACATTACATGTTCAACTGTTTGGAATGCTTTAATCATATTGTCATTTGTGATAGTTCAGTGGCAGTAGAGGAAAATATTTATTGTACATATTATGACTATCCACTGACTTGTAAATAGTTCATACAGCATGAATTGTATATTTTTGAAAGATAACGTAATTGAAGCATTTCTTGCACAAGAATGTATCTGTCCATGGGTGCTATTATGTAAAACTAGAATTTGTGATAATTTACAGATACGTATATTAATATGAATTTGGTAAAATTGTCCATAATAAAAATAAAGCAAGCTTCAGTTGATCTTGTACTTTAAATTCATCTAAAAATAATTGAGTTCATTGGTACTTTATTACTTGTAAACTTGCCATAAAATTTATTTACTTATACCATCCCATTTTCAGTTTTTAATTTTTTTTATTCCTTTTCTATGTGGGAAAGGTTATGCACAATCAGTGGTAGGATGTTATTGCCAATGTTTTTAAGACCAATTAAGATTAAAAGGATTTAGGTGAGATGTTCATGTTAATGAGAAACTATTGTATGTATGCTGAAAGCTTAATAAAACTTGTTAACATTTCTTATAAAATACAAAAATATTACATTCCCAATATACTATTTTTCTACCAAAAATACAGACTCTTCCCTGTCTTACTGTCTTATAATAGCTGATGCATAATTGTTAATAAAGTGTATTTTTGAAATAAAGCATAGATATATATGTACAGTATTTATACTTTCTTTTAATTTTTCATTGAACTGAACTGGAGATTTCACTAGGATTATGGCTTTAGAACAATGCTAGTACAGAATTTGTATTATATACTGATTTTCTTTTGTATTTTGTAATTTAATGGGTTACTGATGGTTTTGTTCAGGTTTTACTGCACTTAGAAATAATGTACAGTATATGTACTGAATGATGTTGAAATATAATTTTTAAAATTATATATGATTTATTATTTCTCTGAACCATTTCCAGCACTGTTAAAATTTGAAGTGTAGATGAATTTTATATGTATGTAATATAAAAAGGATATCTATGAACAGTCATTCTTATGAAAGTGACCAGTAGTGGAAAAGAAAATTTACCATTACCTATATCATAATTGTTCCATTAAGTGTTCTAGCCATTTTCATTGGGTGGGGCTGTAGATTATTATTATTATTATATTATAAAGGATTGCATAGTTTATCCAGACCTCCAAGCCTAATAAAGACTCTTCTTGGGCTGGTTTTCAGGAATTAATCCTGAAAAAACAAAATTGAAACTTCATTTAGAAAACCAGTTTTACTTAGGAACATGATGATCCTATGAAATAAGAAATCTTCAGCAAGAATGCCTTTTAATGAACCATCTTCAGCAAGAATGCCTTTTAATGAACCAAACAAAAACTTCTTTTCAGTTTTCTTCTGAAGATTGAAAAAGAAACCCACAAAATCACTTTGTAACTTGTTTACTTCTAAGTATTTACATTTAGTTTTACTCCACACTCGAGTACTTTCAGGCCCTGTCTGTGGCCCATTCTCAAGAGATGTTTGGGATGTTAGCCTGGATCAAGGCTCCGCAGTCTTCTGGAACTACTTCTCGTTGAGCTGTCATTTATGTGATGGCTGTTCTGGTTTTCTTGAGAGTTGCCAATCCCCTCTTGTCGCTCTGATATCCTGAGCTGATGGTCAATGGGATTCACCCTTGTGGTAAGGGTGTGGTCACCAAAAGTCTGTTGGGCAGGAAACCTAATCTCCAGGTCAGCAGGGTCAATCTTAGCTTCTTTTAATATCAAAGCTCGGCTTATGGGATCTTCTGAGGTAAAACCTTTGTTTCCTTCAATTACTTTAATCTCTCTGATAAGTGCACCTTCTACTACCCTCCTGTGACTGATTTTGTTGCTTTTGTATATAAGCCTACTGTTTTTGAAATCCATCCTATGGTCATTTTCCCAACAATGGTTAGCTATAGCACTCCCCTGAGAGTTAAGCTGTACTGCCCTTCTATGTTCTTGGACTCTAGTCCTTATTCCCCTACCTGATTCCCCCACATATCTGTCTCCACAATTGTTGCAATTGATTATGTATACCCCCGCTACATCATCTGTATTACTGTCTTCTCCCTCCAATTTATTTTTACATACTTTGTTTTTTACGGTATTATCAAAGGTATATACAAATTTATATTGACTTTCTTTAATTTTTGAAGTGATTTGTTTCATTTTAGGCATAAAAGGGAGGGCAACTATTTTCTTGTTTTCTTTATTCCATGTACTCTCTACATTTGCTCTGTAAAAAATTTTTCTAGCTTTGTTGAGTGCCCTCTTTCTGAACCATTCCGGGTATGCTAATGCATCGAAGCTTTTATTGATGTAATTTATTTCTTGCTCCATCTTGCAAGGGTCACACGTTCTCATTGCCCTGAGAAATAAACCTGTTAGAACCCCTATTTTTATATCATGACTGTGAAAAGAGAAGAAATGAATATGTATATGAGTTTGTATGTGTGGGCTTTCTATATGTGCTGAATTCATATCCTGTTTCTTTTCTTTCTATGAGTACGTCTAAAAAGGGCAGTTTATTATTGTTACTTTTCTCTAAAGTGAACTGGATATTGTTATCAAACTTATTGAGTTCATCTAGAAAAGTTTCTATTTTATTTCCATCCCCTTGCAGAATAGCAAAAATATCATCCACATATCTCCACCATCCTTGCAGTTTTAAGTTAGGGACATTAACACTGGGAACTAGATTAGTTTTGAAATATTCCATATATATGTTAGCAAGTATAGGTGATAATGAGGACCCCATAGCTACTCCATATTTCTGTTTGTAAACTTGTCCCTCAAACATGAAATAAGTATCACTGACACACAATCAACTCTTGGAAAACGCCTATTTTGATGTTTGGATTGAAAATAACCCTCGTTATGTTTAGTCTGAAGGAATTCTAATACTTTATCTAAGGGGACATTGGTGAATCAAAACTAACCATGTGTCCCTTTATATTCTTTTTCTTAACTTTGTCTATGAAATCTACTGAATGTTTAATATGGGATTCTGAAAATATACGTAAGTATATTCCTAGTTCTCCAGCTAACCACACAGCTAAGTTTTTGTTAGGAGATTTCCTGCTAGAAACAATAGGGCGTATTGGGCAGCTCAGATACAAAATGCCACAAGGGAAATGAAAAACATGTAGTTGACAGACAAAGCAAATGAGCTCCAATCCTTCTTTGACAGAAATGACATGAGAAGCCTTTTCAGTGGAATGGAAGCTATACATTGGGCCAAGTTCCCAAGGGCTAGCACCCTTACGTAGTAAAGACGGCACTCGACTCCTTAAAAACAATAATGAAATCCTGTCTCGTTGGAAAGAACATTTTAAAGAACTACTTAATAGACCCTGTGATAGACGAGGGTGTACCTACAACAACTCCCTCGTCTCCCATTGGATATGACACTTGCAACTCTAGAGGAAGTGGAGTTGGCCATCTTCTCTATGAAGAACAACAAATCTGCGGGACCCAACAACATTCCTGCTGAAATAAGGGATTTTGACGTAAGGAAAAATCTATTTCTGGGCGATTGGCTCGTGTCGCCAGCGAAATATCCTTTAATCTATTATTTCTAGGGTAAATGTACTAACACATACCAGAGAATAAATAAATAAAGAAAAAGGTCAGTACAACTGACTCGCTCACCCTCCCAGAGAGTGTCGGTATGAACACTATGGCGAGTGAGACCACTACCACGAGCCAAATGCCAATAGAATTCTCCCACTACAAAATCCCCCAAGAGGGGAGCCGACCCACAGAGTGGGCAGCACCTACTACTACTACTCCATCCCATGCTGCCGACTGCTGCGCTTCTGGTGGCCATCCTGAAGTTAGCAGACAATCTTGGCGATGGGATGGGTAGGGCGGGATTTCGCTGGCGACACGAGCCAATCGCCCAGAAATAGATTTTTCCTTACGTCAAAACAAAATCCCTTTTCTGGCTCAGCTCGTGTCGCTGCGCGAAATCGTACCAGAGAAATAGCACAAGATTGTAAAGAAATTTAACAAAATACAAAGGGTCTCAAATAAAAGATAAAATAAAAATAAATCAATATAATTGCTAATAAAGATACATATACACAGTGATACAAATAGAAATATTATTCTTAATTATACTTAATGCTAATAATATTTCTTAACTTAAGGTAATATACATATATACAGGAGAAATATCATATATGTACAACAATGGTATCTGTGTAAAGCTTATGTATCAAAACAATCTAAAGCAATTAATATAAAAGTTGAATAAACAAACTCAACAATAATAAAATATAAAAGAATGTATATGACTTAATATACAAAACCCGTAACCATTATAATAAGATGTATCTCCTAGCATAAAATAAGGAGATGACATCCACGAGATCAGTAATCATCACAAATGTGAGTGTCCCTAGCAAAAAAATAAGGGACACCCACTATAACATCATCAAAGCAGCTAAGACACAAGGTGATCGTAAATGAACAAGGCAGGTATAGACGAACTGTTGGGTGAGGCAGGTAGAAAGGAGGACTGAATCTTCTACTAAGGATTAGTCAGAGTCAGGGAAACTATGTTACCCGCTGCAACTGCTGAAAATTTCAGGGCTTCCAAAGACTTTAAGTAATGACGTTTGAACACTGTCGGTGATTTCCATCCAGTATACTTTTTCAACTCATCGAAGTTCATATGTTGGAAATAGTTAATTGAGGTGGCTACTGCCCTGACATCATGTGCTTTTGGAAAAGAGTCAGGATTGGCTTGTTTAATGAAGTACAGGATTGTTGTCTGATGCCTTTAATAGATAAAGTACCACCTTGTTCTCTCCTAAAGAGAGGACCCGATGAGGATGAGGAGGTCCTAGATAGAAAGGCTCGTAAAGTTGAAACTGGGCAAAGAGATATATCTTGTGGAGGGGTAGTACCTTCCATGGTTCCCACCTCATCAAAGGATCTTCATTCTTAGCTAAAAAGCTACGTTCCGGTGAAAGTAGTACTTCCCCTGTGGGAAGGAACTGAATATGATCCGGATCTCTGGATAAAGCCGACAGTTCTGAAATTCTAGCTCCTGAGGCCAAGCTTAATAAAAATAAGGTTTTTCTTAAAAGCATTATAAATGAGCATGTGTCATTATTGGTTTCTGAAGCCAGTTTTTAGAACATCGTTTAAGAACCAAGATACTGACGTAGGCCTTACAGAAGGTCTAAGTCTAGCACAGGCCTTGGGAATAGACGAGAAGTAGGAATCTGTTAAGTCTATGTTGAACCCAAATTGAAAAATCTTTTTCAAGGCTGACTTGTTTGTCGTAATTGTGCTAGCTGCTAAGCCTTTTTCAAATAAGGATCTGAAAAAGGATATAGCTGAATTGATTGTCATGATCTTAATATCTGATTCTTTCAGGAAGGTTGCTAACTTTTTGACAGCAGCATCGTACTGTCTCAAAGTTGAATCTCTCTTATCTGATTCCAAGAAGAGAATATTCTGAGGGTCAATATTCGCATCCCTTTTCGCTGCAAACTTCATGAATCCATAAAGTTAGGGTTTTGAGAATCCCTGAGGAAGCGAACACAGTCTTCGTTTGTACTGACTGGGAGAGCTTGGGATTGGGGATCCGAAGAGGGCGGAGACCCAGTTCCAGGATGAGAGGGTACCAATTGCTCTTCGGCCAGTCTGGGGCTACTAGAGCCACTTGACCCTTGAATGTCCTGAGTTTGTTTAACACTTTCATGAGAAGATTCACCGGAGGAAAGACATAAATCTTCTCCCAGTTGTTCCAATCTAGAGCCAGGGCGTCCGTGGCATAGGCCAGAGGGTCCAGGTTGGGGGCCACATAACACGGGAGTTTGTGGTTCGCTTGAGATGCGAAGAGATCTACCTGTAGACCTGGAACTCTCTGAAGAATCCATTGGAACGAACTGTTGTCCAGTGACCATTCCGACTCTAGAGGTACTGATCGGGATAGAGCATCTGCTATGACGTTTCTCACTCCAGCTATATGGTGGAGGAGAGATGCCAACTGAACTTGTCCGCCAGGGAGAATATGGCTATCATGACATGATTTAGATGACGTGACTTGGAGCCTCCTCTGTTTATACAATGTACTACCACTGCGCTGTCCAGGACTAGTTTTATGTGGGAGTACTTTGGCGGTCGTAACCTTTTTAGAGTCAAGAACAGTGCCATTGCCTCCAGTACGTTTATATGGAACTGACGGAACTGAGGTGACCACGTTCCCTGAACCTTTTTGAACTGGGAATAATGAAGCGTCTGTATGGATAGTGATCCCTGGAGGGGGAAACTGAAGGGGCACTGACACCGATAGGTTCTTGACTTTCGCCCACGGCCGAAGTCGATTCTTTAGAATCAGAGGGACTGAGGACAATTTGTCCCTGGACCTGATATTTGCTCGTGAGCGCCAGATTCTGGTTAGGTCTTTCAGTTTGGCTTTCATTAGGATGTTTCGTCACTGATGCAAACTGGAGAGAACCCAGGATCCTTTCCTGAGATCTTCTTGAAGCCAGTTTGTGACTCAGAAATTGCTTGACTGACTTCGCTATTTCCTTCCTCTTGGACGATGGAATCGACAGAGTATGGGAGGATAGATTCCATTGAATGCCTAGCCACTGAAAGTTTGACTCTGGAGTGAGTCTTGATTTGGTCCTGTTTATCTTGAAGCCTAGATATTCCAGGAACTGAATCACTTTCAGTGTTGCTTTGTTGCATTCCTCGACTGTTGAAGCCCAGATCAACCAATCGTCGAGATACGCTACTACCATAACCCCTTGCGATCTGAGTTGTTGAACAACTACTTCCGCCAGCTTCGTAAACACTCTGGGTGCTACGTTGAGCCCGAAAGGAACTACCTTGAAGGAGAATGTCTGGTCTCCTATCTTGAAGCCTAGATAAGGACGGAAGTGTCTTGCAATAGGGATATGATAGTAAGCGTCTGTAAGATCGATAGAGGTGGTGACGGCCCCACGGGGAAGTAAGGTCCGCACCTGCGAGATCGTGAGCATCTTGAACTTGTCGCAGCGAATGGCTAAGTTTAAGCGGGACAAGTCTAAGATTACTCTTCTTTTTTGTGAGCCTTTCTTTGGCACGCTGAACAAGCGACCTTGAAATTTTAATCTTTTGACTCTCGCTATAGCTCCTTTCTGAAGGAGATCCTCCGCATACTCCGTCAGTTCTTTGGAAGGAAGTAGTTTACGGAAAGGCCTGGATGGAGGTGGGTTTGTTAACCAGCTCCAACCCAGGCCTTTTGACACAATGCTCTGAGCCCACTTGCTGAAGTTCCACCGGTGGCGAAAGTGAAACAGCCTCCCTCCTACCTGAAGTTCTTCATTGGTTCTGGTAACCTCCTCGGCCTCCTCTGAAGTGTTTTCCCCTATTAAAGGGCCCTCCCGATCCTCTCCCACGAAAGGAACGCTTACCTCTGCCTCCCTTACCCGAGCGGTCATACTTCTGTGAAGATTGACTCTCGAAGGCTTGATTGTAAGCTGGAGAGATGGCGTAAGAGGTGGAGGGCTGAGGCTGAGGGGAGATCACGTAAATTGGCTGTGATTGAGCCTTTGAAGTGGAAGGCTGGGCTGTTTGCACTAAGGGAACCGCCGGAACTTGTTGAGAAAAGCGTGGCTGCTTTTTCTGGTAGGGCTGGAAACGCCTGGGTTTCCTTTGCCCTTTACCTCTAGCTGCAAGATCTTGCCTCCTCTTAGCCGTAAGGCCCCAACGGTCCTTAAGGCTCTGGTTCAACCTCGTCGCCTCTGACTGGACTTCCTTCACCATTGCTTCTGGGAAGAGATCTGCTCCCCAGATGCTCGACGAGAGTAACCTATTCGGCTCGTGCCGAATGGTTGCTTCTTGTAGGACATGCTTCCTACAATTCGTCCTAGCAGTGGCAAACTCAAACATATCTGACTGTACCGTTTGAGTCAGGGATTTGGTCATAAGTTTGAAAGCGGCTCTGAACCATAGGCTATGGTGGCCACCTCGGTCATAGCCCATAGAATTAATCGATCTGGCTAATCGCGATTTAGCGTCAATTCAGCCTGAATAAGGCTATCTGGAAGCCTGGGTAGCTTTTCACCAAACTGCTCCATAGCACAGTCCGGTTTCGTGAGTTTGCCAGCTGAGAAGGTGTTCGGTAAGTCTTCCCATAATTCTCCGGCTGAAGGAAGTAACGGAGATGTAGGATCTGCTTCCTTCAGTTGAGGCATGGGGTCCCCTTCTGGGCCGCTGGAATGGTAGACGTCGCGATCTTTGTCAGGAAAGGGAGCGGGTACTCTCATCCATCGTGAAGATCGTAAAGGGACTCTTGAAAGGTTGGATTTTCGTATTAGAACAATCCATGTCTCTAAACACCTGAGCCATTCTCTCTGAGCCTGGTCACGTGAATAGAGGACTGTCTCCTTTGGTACCCTATCATCTCGAATCATGGCTGAGGCGGTGAGCCTTGCGTAGCCGATGAACGGAGGCTGAAGGTCTTCCGGGTAGAACTCGAAGTCCTCTATCCTTCGAGTTCCAAATTCCGGTATAGAAATGAGTCCGTCTTGGAAGGGGGCGTATGACGCTACTCTCCACGGGTTGTTCATCGAGAACGGAGGTAGAGAGTCATACGGAGGAGCTGGGGCTCCACCTGCATTGAAAGGTGGAGGAGAGGCTAGAGGAGCTTGGCTCAGTCCGGCTATAATGGAGTCTTGAGAAGTAATCCTATCCGACAACCGAGAGATCATTTGTTCCATGCTACTCTTTAAAGACCCAACCAGGTCGCCCACCTGTTGCACAGGCCAGCATTGGAGTCCAAAGCCGGAGCTGCTGCGGAGGTGGAGGGGTGGCTCTGAATTGGAACCAAGGGTAGCGGAACTGACGACTCTGCCGGAGTGTGAGATCTCTCTCTGGAGGATTTACTCCTCGAGGACTTAGAGCCGGACCCAAAAGCTTTAGATCTGTCTGCTCCGGGATTCCTAGCCGGAGACTTACGAGAGGAGGATGACGCCGAAGCCGTCTTCTTAGACGACGACGACGTCTTTGTCAAGGATTTCACTGCTTGACCCTTGACCTTGGGTCTAACCGAAGCGTCAGGAGGAGTATACGATTCATCACCCGTAAAGCCTTGGAAGGATGGAGAGGTTGCAGGAGTAGAAGAAACAGTTACGCCCAAGGGTATCCCTTGGGTGTCCACCTTACCTACCTCGACCAACAGGTCGTCTACACCTACCATAGGTTCTACATTAATATCCAACGTCGCGACTTCCGAGGAGATGTCCTGGCCTTGGTCAGTCAATGAGGCAGCCAGCTGTTGCTGGATGAAGGCGATAGTCGGGGCCGCCTCTACTGGGTCGACGTATCCTGTCGCCTTGCTCCGGGGAAGATTAGATACCGCCAACCTTTTCTCCAGGATGTAGGGCATACCCTTGGCGGCGTTCTTCCCGAAACCGCCGACCCAGGCCCGCAGGGTTGCCAGTGCGGTATCCCTCACTGCCGGCGCCTGGAAGAGAGGGTATCGATTAGATTTAAGAATAACTTAAAACTAAAGGTAACTTAAAGCATAACTTAACTTATAGGGGCTATAAGGCCCCTTGAATTTTCCTTAAGTTAGAGTGATTAATGCAAACTTAAGCACTAAAACAGATGCGGACCAGCTACCGGAGATGGAATACTTACCCCGTCTAACAGCTGGCTCACCAGATCGTAACATATGGTACACGTCTCATGGTACCAGACCTGGATGTCCCCGTGCGGAGTCGCGCATGGAGCATGGGACCGGCAAACTTCGTGTCCACACGGGTCCTGAAGTGTGGCGGCGCATCCCGGATGCTCACAGTTGGTGGTCTGTAAGTGGAAAGACACATGAGTATCTTAAAGAATATCACTTACAGGCTAAAGGACAGAAGAACTCCGTTGCATGCCGGAGCTCGGAAAAAATTCGGGCATAGCCCCTCCCTTACTAGCCTGAATAGGCTATAAACCCCGGAGGTATCCGGTAAAAAAGAAGGGAGGGGGAATGGTTTAAGGTACTTAAAATAAACTGAACATCTTAAACCTAAAAGCTCGAACGTACCGGACTAAGTCCAGTGCGAGGCGGAGTGATAACTCAGTGAAACGGAGAGGTTAGAAGGGACCGACTGTATGCTCCGGTCCACCCCGTGGGGTAGACTTAGTACCTTTCCGCTAGATGCCAGGCCTCCGGTGGTAAAGGAGCCCTAGTAAGGTGGGAAAGAGCGGGGGTTGGCCACACAGACTCGGGCTAGATAACGGAGCGACGAAGTAGTAATGGAGAGGGGGAAAGGCCAGTCCCCCCCCACCTTACCATCCGACCGGACCGAGAGCCGGAGAGGTCGAGTCCAGTCTGGGTCTGTCCCGTCCCCCCTCTACCCCCTCCGCCTGGGGGGAGAGAGGGAGGCAGGCTCGGGTATGCGGAGCGAGCATGGGCAGGCCTAGCCACCCCCCCCGACTCTATGGAAGAGCGGGAGGGGGGAAAGGTGACTGGACAGGCGTCTGGCTGCCTCGTGATCACATAGTGACCACGGGGCGATAAGAACAACAACTAAGCCTAAAACAAAACCAACTGATCAGCGAGATGCTATCGGGAAGCAACCGAGCTGACAAGCGGTAACATAAAGGCCCAATAGGCCGTAACCTAGGCTAAGCGAGCCAGACGCCTGACTAACCTAACAATATCACATAGATAATAAAATGAATAATAAAATGAAAGAAAGAAAACAAATAGTAGGAGAAAAAATCCAGGAGTGTACGACTAACCCGAAGGCAAGTCTACCACTCAAAGCTAGTCGAGGCCGATACTAAGAGCCGTGGCTAGGGTCTGGATAGAAGAGCCTACATAAGGTAAAAGACATGCATGCATGACAAAACCGTGTAGACCTTACCCTAAACAAAGCGGATAATAAAATAGAGCGTACAAAGACAGGGGATGCTCTGGGTATGGGCGACCCAGAACGGACCCATCACGAGGCAGAACCATGCTGCCATGCTTCCGACCTAGAGATCGTATTTATACCTAAAAAACGGCAAATACGTGCTCAGGGCCGGAAAAAACCAAATAGCAATAAACACTGAGTACTTAACTTAGCTGCTGCGATGGCTGCATGCTCCATTGTAATAAAATCCAAAAGAAAGGGCACAAAAACACAGAGAAGAAAACGGCACGTGTGTATCGTGTGCGCTAACTGAAAAGGATGGCCACCAGAGGCGCAGCAGTCGGCAGCATGGGATGGAGTAGTAGTAGTAGGTGCTGCCCACTCTGTGGGTCGGCTCCCCTCTTGGGGGATTTTGTAGTGGGAGAATTCTATTGGCATTTGGCTCGTGGTAGTGGTCTCACTCGCCATAGTGTTCATACCGACACTCTCTGGGAGGGTGAGCGAGTCAGTTGTACTGACCTTTTTCTTTATTTATTTATTCTCTGGTATGTGTTAGTACATTTACCCTAGAAATAATAGATTAAAGGATATTTCGCGCAGCGACACGAGCTGAGCCCAGAAATATAAATATGGAGGACCAACCTTACATTGTCAACTTCACCAACTAATTGAAAAAATCTGGATGCATGAGGAAATTCCAAATGACCTCAGAGATGGAATCATCAACACAATGTATAAGAAAAAGGGGGACTGATCAGTTTGTGGAAATTACAGAGGAATTACCCTCCTGTCAGTAGCTGGGAAGGTCTTAGCAAGAATTCTTACAACAAGACTAACACCTGTAGCTGAGAAGATCCTGCCTGAGTCTCAGTGTGGTTTCAGACCTGCTCCTGGTACAACTGACATGGTTTTCTCACCGAGGCAGCTGCAAGAAAAATGTCTAAGAACAACATAAACCCCTTTACATGGGATTCATTGACCTGACTAAAGCTTTTGACAGTGTCAAACATGAGCTGCTCTGGGAAATACTATCTAGATATGGATGCCCACCAAAATTCAGAAGAATATATGTTGGTGACTCTAATGGCTAATAGCCTTACTGAACCTTTCAAAGTTAAGTCAGGCATAAAACAGGGTTGTGTCGCTGCTCCTTCCTTGTTTTCCATATTTATAACTCTTGTTTTACACCTCATTCAAGATGAATTGCCTCCTGGTATCTCCATCAATTACAGTACAGATGGAGGAATATTCAATCTCAACCGGCTAAAGGCAAGAACTAAAATCAATGTTACTGCTATTGTTGAGCTTCAGTATGCAGACGACAACGCTGTCTGTGCTCAAACTGAAAATGATCTGCAAATTATACTGAATGCATTTGCAAATGCTTACTCTCGTCTTGGACTTTACATCAACATCAGAAAAACCCAAGTATTATATCAGCCACCCCAAACTGAAGCCATAAGAGTTGCACCTACTATAGAAATTAATGGAGAAGCTCTAGAAACTGTAGACCGCTTCCCATACCTGGGCAGTCATCTATCTTTAAATGGCAATATAGATGATGAAGTTCAATATTACGTAAGATGTGCTAACTCAGCTTTTGGAAAACTACGCAAGAAAATTTTTCATTATCATGACTTGCATGTTAACACCAAAATAAAGGCATATCAGGCAATAGTCCTACCTACCATTCTTTATGGTTCCGAAACCTGGACAACTTACCGACGCCATGTTAAAGCCCTTGAGAAATTCCATCTGTGGTCCTTGCGAAACATCTTGACAATAACTTGGGAAGACCGCCGCACTAATGTAAGTGTTCTTGAAGAGGCCGACTGTCTCACTATTGAGGCTGTTATAATAAAAAGACAGTTGAGATGGGCAGGGCATGTTGTCAGAATGGCAGACCTAGCAGCTCTTTTACTCAGAGCTAAGTGACGGAACTCGAAATGTTAGCAAACCAAGGAAGAGATTCAAAGACAGCTTAAAAGACAACTTAAAACTAAGTGATTAACTATAAAACATGGGAGACTGATGCAGTGGAGCAATCTGCTTGGAGAGTTAAAGTGAAAGATGGAATTAAAAATTATGAAGAGAACAGAAAGCAGCATCTGGAGAACCGTAGAGCTGCAAGACAAGCTCGTCAGGTCCATCCACAGCCTCCACTCCCACCTAACAACACATGCCCCAATTGTGACAGAGTATGTGGCTGGAAAATTGGTCTCATCAGCCACATAAGAACCCATCAGTAACGACATCCCAGAGCATTCATACTCGAATTAAGTGATAGCCATGAGTGATGAATCCTAAGGTCTTTGGCGTAAACTAAGGTTACTGCCTCAGCCCTTTGCCTAACTGGATATGTCCTTAAATCTTACCTTAATTCAAGTTACTTACTAATCCAGGTTAATTTTGTTCACCCTTAAGGATATATATCGATGTAGATTGTAGGCTACTGCCTGGTAGGCTATTGAAGATATCGTCATCTGAAAGGATTATCTATATGTAAGTGTTACATAATAAAAATATGGAATGTTATTCCATATATATAAAAAACTAAAACTAAAGAGGTCAACCAGATTGCTTGCAGGAATGTGATCAGACCAGAGACAATAAAGTATGCTAAGATGACGTATACAATAAAGTAGGCTAAGATGACATGCCGTCACCTGTGGTCCTTCATTTGTTTTGAAAACATTAGTCCAAGCTTCCTGCTTGAGACAACTACCGCGACCTATAATTCAAACAGCCTACGTGATATGTAATGTGTCTCATCTGTATGTATGTTCATATGTTCGAGCTACTGTCTGCTTCCTTTATGATTTGTAACCGAGATGGTAGCCAAAGTTGAATTAGCCATCATCATTGGCAGAAGCGATCAAGCCATCGCCATTAGAAGACCTGTACAATCCTATCTGATATTCATCATGTAAGCTCAGAAGAATATATGTATTTTTTGTACTCAGTGTTTTCTACTAGAAACCTCACATCAGAAAGAAGATATCATCATGAGTTTAACACATCTCCGTCGAAGATAGTGACTTCGTGGAAGATAGTGACTTCGTAAGTTATCAACAAACCCCAAGACACTCCAAGGAGTATGGAAGGGCATAACCAACCGACTTAGCGTAAGATTATTGCAAGTCTAACATTACCTCATAGGGCGCCTTATTATACAAGGCAACAGCCCCTTTCATATATACTACTAATAATATGGAGTTGTGTGGGAAACAGAGAAAGAGAGAGCTAGAGTGTAAGTGAAAGTGTCGTTGGGTTGAGAGTTTGAGTGTTTTTGTATGGTTGATGTGTCGTGTTTTGTGTTACCATGTGATAGTATTTAAGTGCATATGTGTTTTTCCGAAGAGTGTGAGTGAGTGAGTGATCGAGAGAGGAAGATTGTAATTGGTGGATTGATAATGAGTGGTTTGATGGTGGGTGAAAGTGTGTAGAGTTGGTTACAGAGAGTCGTAAGGAGTCCGTACATCTGTGATGGTCGAGAGTCGGCAGCGGTCTTTTTGGAAGATAGTACATATTGACGGTCAGTTGTATTGCAGTTTCCTGAACTTGTTTTTTGAGTTGTTATTCGTATTTTGTGTTGGAAGGTTGCTGCACTGATGCTTGAAGGTTGTCATGCTTGTATAATTGGAAGGTTGTTGAACTTGTGAGTTGTGGAGCATTGTTGTTGGTGAGCTGTTATGATTGGATGTGGACTTATAAGAAGTTGTTTTGGTGTTGTTGGTGTTCATCTGCTTCGTTGGTGTTCATCTGATTTGTTGGGTTTTTGTGTTCTTGTATAGCTGTAGTGCTCGATTGGTTGGTTTGTGTTTTGATTTTCAGTGGTGGTTGTGTTGCGACGACTAGGCTATATCCGGCGTACGGCACAACGCCTAGCCCCGAGTATCTAGAGTCTGAAGTGAGTACATGAATATGAGAGTTTTGTTTGTGTGTTTCGGTAAGCCAATTGTCCTGTGTGTATTTAGTAACGTGAAGAGGAGTGTGTGGCAGAGGGAAAGAACTGTGGGGAGATTTGCTTGCTTGTGATCACGCCACAATAATAACTGTGAGACACTTCTTTAGATAAATCTTCTACATAAAATGATAAATTCTTCGAAAAAATTTTCACCTCTAAAAATTGCTAACGATCACAAAATAGAAGCGCCAACAAGTACTGGCGAAAAAGGCATAAACCAGCTTTTCCCATACAATAAAATATTTGTTCCATGGTCTAAACTAAAACATTTTTAACTGGAACTTGAAATTATGTACTCAACTTTCAAGTTAGAAGTTTCCATGAACTTCATTAACGAAATCAATAGGCAAAGAACAAATTTCTTGGCGCTAACAATCCTAAATCGCTAGCACTGACATGTACTGGCAAAAAACGATGGTTTACAGCTTTTCACTCACACACACACACTAAAATCATTGCTCGACATTATAAACTAACAAAAGTTTTAACTGAATCTTAAAATTGCACACTGCAAAGAACTAAGTTCTCTGAGCTAGTCAAACAAATCATAAGAAGCACCGACGTGCGCTGGCAAAATACGCTGATTATGGCTTTTCATGAACAATAAATAATGCTCCAGGTAGATCTAGTGTACCTATCCGCGGCGGCCCAGAGTATGGCAGTTGCGGTTTTTCTATGCAGTTTTACCTCCTGAACAAGAATTTGAAGTAATATTTATTCGGACGACACTAATTTACCTTTGAACTCTATCCTACGGTAAAGGGGATTCCCATTGGGAACCGGGGTTTTGGGTGGGGACAATACCCCAACTCTATCCTACGGTAAGGGGGACCCCCAGTGGGAACCGGGGTTTTGGGTGGGGAGAAACCACTTGGGGGGAGATTTTGCCGTGTTATTGTGGTATTTCCCACATTTATCACTTAAAAACACGAAATACAGGCGGAAATAAGAAATAACAAAACTAGCGATAGTGGAGCCGTTTCACATCCATATTCGTCTACTACTACTACTACCACAACACTGAATCCTACTACGCATGCGCTAATGCTACTGCGCATGCGCTAACTGTAAGGGAGCTTTTGGCCTAAACTCATACTTCTTAGTGAGGAAAGAAATGGGGGTTTACGGGAGGGATATATGTATTTAGCCAGACACGTTACAGTATGACCCCTACATTGCTACCGGACTGAGTGAAGGATTGGGTGGTAACAGGGTTCCCAGATTTGGCAGTTTCTCGCCAAATTTGGCTTTTTTTCCTAATTTGGTGGGTAAAAATTCACTTTGGCTGGTTAGTGGTATTTTGGCTCGTTTTCAAACACTTTCTATTTGAGCTAAACACTGATCCCACGTTTGAGGAATCTCTCCCCAGATTGGGAATTTTTGAAGGTTTTCAGGAAAATCTGGGGAATTTCAATAGGTTTTCAGTAAAAACTTGGTAACATTTAAGCAAATATGTAGATGGAATTAAAATAAAAATCACACACACACCAGATGACCACAAAACAGGCTGCCGGATTCTCAGAGAACGAGCCTCATTTCAAAATTTCAATTCATTCTCGTTTTTTTTTCCTGTATTCTTATATTAGTTTATATTATCTAACTAAAACTATGATGCCGCTATACAAGCATATATATGATAAAAAATATGCATTTATAAAGATAAATATAACGCACATATATTTGCCGGTTATTTGGGTTGGTTTGGATTTCCATTTGGCGGGATTTTGGCTGGTTTCATGGTAGACTTTGGCTGGTTGGTAGTGGTGTCATCTGGGAACCCTGGCTGGTAACCATACATTGAGTTACATAAAAGCATTTACCTAATTTGTTTATTAAACATGTTATGTGAATTCTAGTGTTTATTCCTTTTCCTTTTTCCATAGTATTTGTATAATAACTGTTTTGAAATATCCCCACCTAATCATTTCACCATATATAACTTGAAATATTATGTTATAATTGAGGACAGACACCTAAAAATGCCTACGTGTTGATATAGAACTCAGTTTTAGGACGTTTCGATACCTACCTACCTACCTACCTGTTACGTGAAATTGCACATTGCGTTGCATATTACATACACACTCCCTATATCATTTATACACAAGTCAATCCCTCCCCTTTCCAGTATTCACGACTGGCTCTTTACGTTACACCATTTACAATGCATTTCTCACCGATACCAATACCTAGATTAAAGTTTGCCATTATTATTATAAAACCTACATTTAAATATATAACATATAAATATATAGTTTGCCATTATTATTATAAAACCTACATTTAAATATATTCCATTATACAGTTTTACAGACATTACAATTTACACCTCCCTTCCACTTTCCTTACTATTATGCAGTTATGTTACGTTACTTTTAACATTTTACAACACTTCCACACCCATCACAGTTAGGTTTATATGTCATTTTACCTACTGGGGGCCGAATCCCCTCCCTAGGTTACGCAACATACCCTTAGGTTTAGTTTGTTATATGTTGTTTTACCTACCAGTTTTACTTCCTTGAAGGGGGTTTCCTGGTTAGGCTAGGTTGGTTAGTTCTTCAAGGGTGGATACCGGGGGGGGGGGGGGGGGGGGACCGGGGGGGGGGGGGGGGGGGGGGGGGGGGTTTAGGTTACATTCCCTACTTGGTTACCTACTACGTTAGGTTTGGTTAGGTTACATTCCTTACTAGGTTAGGTTAGGCCTTTAAGGGGGGTACGGGGGCGAAGCCCCCATGGTCAGGCAATATTCCCTACTAGGTAAGGTTAGGTTGGTTAGGTTACATTCCTTACTAGGTTAGGTTAGGCTTTTAAGGGTGGGTACGGGAGGGCGAAGCCCCCTGGTCAGGCAATATTCCCTACTAGGTTAGGTTAGGTTACATTCCTTACTGGGTTACGTTAGGCCTAGTATTTCCCTACTAGGTTAGGTTAGGTTACGTTCCTTACTAGGTTAGGTTAGGCCTTTAAGGGGGGGGTACGGGGGGGCGAAGCCCCCTGGTCAGGCAATGTTCCCTACTAGGTTAGGTTAGGTTGGTTAGGTTACATTTCTTACTAGGTTAGGTTAGGCCTTTAAGGGGGGGTACGGGGGGGCGAAGCCCCCCTGGTCAGGCAATATTCCCTACTAGGTTAGGTTAGGTTAGGTTACATTCCTTACTAGGTTACGTTAGGCCTAGTATTTCCCTACTAGGTTAGGTTAGGTTACCTTCCTTGTTAGGTTAGGCCTTCAAGGGGGGGTATGGGGGGGTGAAGCCCCCTGGTCAGGCAATGTTCCCTACTAGGTTAGGTTGGGTTAGGTTACATTCCTTACTAGGTTAGGTTAGGCCTTTAAGGGGGGGTACGGGGGGCGAAGCCCCCTTGGTCAGGCAATATTCCCTACTAGGTTAGGTTAGGTTAGGTTGGTTAGGTTACATTCCTTACTAGGTTACGTTAGGCCTAGTATTTCCCTACTAGGTTAGGTTAGGTTACGTTCCTTACTAGGTTAGGTTAGGCCTTTAAAGGGGGGGTACGGGGGGGCGAAGCCCCCCTGGTCAGGCAATGTTCCCTACTAGGTTAGGTTGGTTAGGTTATATTCCTTACTAGGTTAGGTTAGGCCTTTAAGGGGGGTACGGGGGGGCGAAGCCCCTCTGGTCAGGCAATATTCTCTACTAGGTTAGGTTGGTTAGGTTACATTCCTTACTAGGTTACGTTAGGCCTAGTATTTCCCTACTAGGTTAGGTTAGGTTACGTTCCTTACTAGGTTAGGTTAGGCCTGTAAGGGGGATACGGGGGGGCGAAGCCCCCCTGGTCAGGCAATGTTCCCTACTAGGTTAGGTTTGGTTAGGTTACATTCCTTACTAGGTTAGGTTAGGCCTTTAAGGGGGGGTACGGGGGGGTGAAGCCCCCCTGGTCAGCAATATTCCCTACTAGGTTAGGTTTTTAGGTTTAGGTTGGTTAGGTTACATTCCTTACTAGGTTAGGTTAGGCCTAGTATTTTCCCTACTAGGTTAGGTTAGGTTACGTTCCTTACTAGGTTAGGTTAGGCCTTTAAGGGGGGGCTACGGGGGGGCGAGCCCCCCTTTGGGGTCAGGCAATGTTCCCTACTAGGTTAGGTTACATTCCTTACTAGTTAGGTTAGGCCTTTAAAGTACGGGGGGCAAAGCCCCCCTGGTCAGGCAACATTGCCTACTAGGTTAAGTTTCCTACTACATAAGGTTACATCCCCTGCTAGGTTAGGTTATATTAGGTTGGTTTGGTTCTTTAAGGGGGGTTACAGCAGGCCCAACCCCACCCCTGGTCAGGCAACATCCCCTACAAGTTTAATTAGTTTTGTTATATGCTAACCTATGTTTAATTTGGTCTTTTGTATTTATTAAAACAACTATAGTCCCTATTACACATTTACCACCCAGGACTTAAATCCCACCCCCTCCTCGGCCTGTTATATATGTATTTGTATTATTTCATATTTTGAACCCATCCCACATTTACATTTAGTTCCTTAACTACCCATTTACTTTTATTACCCTTAACATTGCCAACTTATCTTGTTAAGTGCTTGTTCATTTACCTCAGCCCCACCCTGCCTCAACCAATAGCATCAAAGCATTTTTACTACTCCACCCCACCTCTCCTACCCTGTTTTCTACGGTCTGGCCTCCTGCCACCTCCTAACTGTAGAACTCCAACACTGTTGAATCTGCCGCCATGACATCAACTGCTGCATCTACTTCACGCTCGCCCCAGCCCCTCACCAGGAACTCTTTGCCAACTTCATGTAACAATTGTTACATGAGTTACAAAGATTTTTCTGCCTTTTACTCAGGTAATTATGATCGACTAATCGGTTTTTGCCAGGACCACGGCCTCCTGACAAAGCAGGTCTTTTGCCCCCATTCAGTCGACTCCAAGATACGGGAGGAGAATGTATAACTTCGTCAGGTACTTGGCTGTTGCTTATTTCAAGCTGCATTTTGAGGAACCCAAGACCCGCCTCCACGCATTCTTAAAAGCAGCTGCTGCTTTGTACCCTCCACCCCTTTAAGGTAAGGTCCAAACATTATTCTTAATTATTATATTTTAGGAAAGTGAGTGTTAGGCTTTCGCCGAAAGTTGCGTCAAGGTATGTTACTATTCAGTGGGGTGCTGCTAAGACAACTCGTACCTTCCACCTTACCCCGCCCACCCCCTGTGCGTTACCCCCCCCCCCCTTTGTGAACATATGGCTCCGTGGTGGTTGGGGAATTTAAACATGGCGGCTGTGTTTACATTTCCTTCACCGTAACGAATACTTGGTACCTTCCTACAGGACCGTTCTTCGGTGACTTAGACTATGGCAATTGACATTTTCTATGTTATTTTAGTTGCTTTACAAGGGTTGTAAGGAATATTTTTTTCGTTTGGTTGGAACTAAACTTTAATATACCTTTGAGTTTGGTGCGGCTATTATGTAACTTTCAAAGGTCAATTACTGCTTAGTTACAGCCGGCCGAATGGATATTACTTTTAAATCTTGTACAGTAACTCAAATAACATAGGAATCAGTCAATTGCCATAGTCTAAGCCACCGCGGATTGCTTCTGTAGAAATACCATGCTCCACAGTCTAAACTAAAAGATGTTCAACTGGCACTTGAAACTATTCACTTAGCTGAATTAATAAGCAAAGAACGGACTGCTCTGAGCTCGGATTTATTGACTGACCAGAAAAGGAATGGCGTCTTGGTCAGATTTTGGTCATATGTAGACAATATAACACTGCATATGTGCATAACCACCTCTTCTCCTTGCTGTTTTCACATAGTAGGTAAATTGGGTATTAGAATTTACTGAGGATAATAGAAAGTGCCCTCTTATCCCTAGTCCATTTATACTCTATCACGTGTTATAAAGTTTATCATTACGATACAATACCCAGCCACAAGAGCAGATAAGGGAATTCGTTCTTTGACGACATTCTGGTCACCATGGAGTTCTGAATAGACCATGGAAAGGGTAATCCTTGAGGAGGAGACAGCAACTACACAATAAAAAACATTTAATTTTGCTGGTATATTTTTCCTATGGTTAAGCCACAAAGTTTTGCACATATGGTGATGTTACAACATTATGTTCATGCTGCACTGACAGCCAATTCTCAGCAGTCTTTAAAGATTGGTAAATGATCTATGCAGCATTTACCAAGGACAATGTGCACTATATGTAGAAATAAAAATACTAGTTTTGTCTACTTTAGCTTTATACAACTGAGCAATAAATTTTACCAATTTGCCAACGTTATAAGCCATTCTTTCCACCATAAATTTAGTTTTACTCTCTACAGGTAGTAAAATTTGACAACAGCAAGCAACAATAATTGTCATCTCCAACACTTTCATCCCATATAAGGCTCGTAAGTCAAGCATGACTGGGAACTATGAATTATGAGCGTCAAGTTAAGCACGACTCGGAACTACAAATAATAAGCAGATTGCAAAGTGGTTTGGGAGGCAAAAGTACTGTCTGAAACTGGCAAAAACACACATGTAATTTACATTTAATATACTACTCTTATACATAGTAGCTGCAATTCTTAAACCCAGCTTTGATAATTTACAAAAGAAACATATCCCTGAATTAAGTTCCATTCCCCAATTAAAGATAGTGATGATATCGGTAAAATGAAATCAGTTGATTATTTTAAGAATGTAAACAAAAATAGAATGCGAATGACAGATAGCCCTGTTCATATTATAATTTGATATGGTAATAATACATAGAATATTACTGCAGTAAAACAAGTTTTATTAGTTATATCATATTCTCAATACACAACTATTATTCGACTTTTACTAATGGATATCTGTCAGTATACTCTCTCTCTCTCTCTCCAACCATAATACTTATGATGATACTGCATCGTCCAATAAGTTATTCTGGGTTTTCTTGGCTCAGTTCGTGTCGCCGTGTGAAATAATCCTTTAGACCATTATTTCTAAGGTATATGAGCTAACACATACCAGAGAAAATAAAATCAAAGGTAAGGTCAGTATAACTGACTCGCTCACTCTAATAAAAGGAGAGTGTCGGTATGGAAACAGGGGCGAGTGAGACCACTACCACGAACCCGTAGCCATTTAGACATTTCCCCACCAAAATCCCCGCCTGCAAGCGCCGATCCATAGGTAGAGACGGGCGCTACTACTACTACTACCCACGCCACGCGGACCGCAGCGCCTCTAGTGGTCATCCTTTTCTGTTAGCTGACACACGTAACACGTACCTTTCTTTACTCTGTGTTGTGTTCGCCTTTTTGCCCTAATTTGGATACCATGGAACGTGCTGCTATCGCTGCTGCTAAGTTAAGTACCCTGAAAAGGTTTGGATTTAGTTTTTGTCAGCTGATAACCCGTATTTTCCGTTTTTTAGGTACAAATACGGTTACTGGGTCTGACTCATGGCGGCCATTGGCTCGTTTCATGCTCGGTTAGGCGTTCTAGTCCTCCATACTAGTTCGTCTTTCCTTTTCTTAGCCTTCCATAGGTCTTAGGTTACGTGTTACTCTAGCTTACTTTTGTGTTTACATTGCATTTAGGGAATTTCAGCCCATGCCTTAGATTTAGTTCATGATGGCATGTCTCTTGTCTAGGTATTTAGGCTATGAAGTGTTGATTCTAGTCCTGTATCCTGGCCTTTGCTCTTCATCGGCTACGGCTAGCTTTGAGTGGAAGCCTGGTTCTTAGAACTAGCCTTTCCCTCCTGGGCTTCTTTCATTCACTCGTGTTTCCCTCTCTCTCTCTCTCGTTTTCTGTTTACCTTTTTATTACGATGTGTTATTTTATATCTTTGGGTTAGCAGATAGGGCGACCTAGACGGTTTTGTTGCATTATTCTCATACAGTTTGTTGCATTTCCGTTTCCTACGGATTCACGTGGTCTTAGCCTACGCAGTTTGTTGCATTACCTTGGTACACTTATGATCGCGTGGTCCCTTGGTCGCCCTATCACCAGTTCCCTTCCTCCCTTCCAGTGTGGTAAGGGGGGGGTCTGTCCGGGCTCACTTAGGTTTCTATGCCAACCTTTCGAGCTTCTCCCACCTCTTCTCCCTGTACGGGAGGGAGGCCCTGGGAGCTTGGGACAGCTGGGATTCTGGTTGACTGTGTTTCTCGGGTCCTGGGGGATCCCGGGGTGGCGGGGGTAAGGTTGGCCACCTTTCCCGTTGACCGCTCCGATCTACCCCGGCGTACTCTGTAGTTTATTTTCCTCCCACACTTCTTGGTCTCCCCTGACTTACGGTTGGGTCACTTGCTTTTTATCCGAGTGCCCCGATGGTTGGAGTGGGGGATGGCTGGCTCCGCCAGCCATTGGAGTGGGAATAAACTTAACTGGTCATTTGCTTTCCCAGTTCCCTCGTATCTCTACCAACGGAGCGCTTGCTAACTTACCCAGACTCTCCGTTAGTAGTAGGTTCGGAGGATTATTTATAAAATTATTATTAAAATTATTGCGATGTATCTTGTTTTGCATATACGAGTAACTTAGTTAACCTTTGTTGTTAGGACATTCCCCTCCTTCTACAGTGTGTTTTCATATATGTGGGTATATATCCTTCTGGTTGGTTTATTTTTGTTCTCTCCGGTGTACTACGGAGATCCCAACCAGAGGAAAGCATGTATTTCCCTCACACGTAGCTCGGAGGGAAGGTACCTAATGATTATATTTATTTTTACTCCGGCATACAACGGAGTATAGTAGTAGTACTGTAAGTGTCTTGTTGATGCTCATGTATCTTTCCACTTACAGGCTACTAACTGCCAGGAGGCTGGCTGCAACGCCATCCTCCAGGACCTGTTCGGTCACGAGGTGTGTCGTACCCACGCTCCATGTGCTACGCCTCATGGAGATCTAGTCGTGTGGCACCATGAAGCATGCTCGATCTGTTACGAGCTTGTCACTCAATTCTTGGACGGAGTAAGTATATTTCAATTGGGGTTACTCTTGTCCGTTATGAGTTACATGTGGTAATAGTTTTAGATTTAAGTTTGGCTGGTCATATTTTGTCAGGTTAACACCCGTTTCGAGAACCTGGGTGTAAGGCTTACATTGACCCTTTCTTCCAGGCTGCCACTGTGAAGGAAGTCGCCCTGGCCACCCTGAAGGCATGGGTGGGCGGCTTCGGCAAGAACGCCCCCAAGGGACAGCCCTACATGCTGGATAAAAAGTTGGCTGTCCAGATTTTCCCCGGGGGCAAGTCGACCGACTACGTGGATCCCGCCGCAGCAGCTCCGGCGATCGCCTCCATCCAACAGCAGGTGGAGCAAGCCTGGGGTGGAGGAAGCAGCCAAGACATTGTAGCGGACGTGTCCACACTGAACCTAGATCTTGAGCCAATGACGGTAGGTGCCGACGATTTGTTGGTTGAGGTAAGTTTGTTGGGCGCTCAAGGGCCTCCCTTGGGCGCACCTGGATCTTCTTCTCCTGCTCCTTCTTCTTTGTCTTTCCAAGGCTTTACGGGATCTGAGATCCCTGCTAGTGCACCTACTGCATCTGTGCCCCCTAAGGTGAAGGGACAGAGAGCAGAAGCCCCTTCAGAAGACGACAACTAAGAAAACGTCGTCTTCTTCTTCTCGTAAGTCTTCGGCGCCCCACACCGGAGCAGGGAAGGTGAAGGCTGAATCTTCACACATTAAAGGGTCTAGAGGTAAATCCTCTAGGGAGAAGGTCCGCGCTCCGGCCGAGCCTGTACCTTTCCCTGTCTCCGCCGGAACTTCTTCGGTGACTCCTGCCAGGGCTGCAGCACTCGGTGACTTCGACCCCACTGCTTTTTCGTCAGGAGTACTTCAACAAGTGGGGGAAATAGTCGGTACGCTCAGTACGAAGTTTGAGCAAATGTTTGCTCAGATCTCCACCACTTTGAACCAGTCAGGCCAGTCCATTCAAAGTCTTTCCGACCGAGTATTGGACCATGATAATCACCTGGCTGGTATGAACCAAGCTCCCCAAGCTGTAGCTCCAGTGGCAGGAGCCGGTCTCGCTCAGCTACCGCCGTATGACTCTCTTCCCGCCTTTTCCATGAATAATCCATGGAGGGTGGCAGCATACGCACCCTACCAGGATGGCATGATTTCGATCCCGGAGTGTGGAACCAGAAGAATCGAGGATTTTGAGTTCCATCCTGCCGGATTGACCCCGCCTTTCATGGGATATGCAAGGCTGACAGAGGCAGCTCTCAATAGGGAGGATAAAATCCCTAAAGAGACTGTCCTCTACAGCCGGGAACGAGCCCAGAGGGAATGGGTACATTGCTTGGAGGACTGGAACTGCTCCAACACCAGACTCCAAGCCTTCAAGAGTCCTTTTACTATCTTTGCCACGGAGGAGGAGGCACCACTCCCCTTCATGACAAAGCTTGCTGAGACTGTTATGCAAGCAGTCTCAAAGGACGAGCCTCTTCCACAGCTTAAAGAGGCTGACCCCACATCTCTCTACCCAGCGTTCGGAGAAACCTGGGAGAACCTGCCAGCTACATTTACGGTAGGTAAGTTGAAGCCGGACTGTGCCATGGAACAGTTCGGTGAGAAGCTGCCAAGGTTGCCTGATGCTCTAATTCAGGCGGAATTTGATGCCAGATCCAGGCTTGGGAGGACTCTCAACTCCCTGGTCATAACCGAGGTTGCTTCTTTGACCTACGGTTCAGAACCCCTCTTTAAGATACTGGCCAAATCCCAGATGCAGACGGTGTTGTCCGACATGTATGACTTCATGGTAGCAAGGAAGAACTGTCGCAGACACGTTCTCCAGGAAGCTACCATTCGTCATGAGCCAAATAGCTGCTCGCCTCTAACATCTGGGGAGCAGACCTATTCCTGGAGTCCGCAGTAAATGATGTACACCATGAAGCTTCGAGGCTTAACCAAAGCCTCAGAGATAGATGGGGTATCTCAACCAAGAGGAAGCCAGAAAACACTTCCTCGGCTGCCAAGAAGTTGAAAAAGACGAAGAGATATCAACCTTATCAGAAAAAACAACAACAGCAATTCGTCCAGGCGATCCCAGTCTCTCAACCTGGCCAGCCTTCAACATCCAAGGCACAGAATCAGCCCATCCTCCTGCTGTCTCCTCAAGGGCAACCTTCCACTTCGTACACTGTTTCCCCAGCTTTCAACCCGGCTTTTGAAAACCAGGCATTCCAAGCCTTTAACAGGTTTGCCAGGGGAAGCAGAGCCAGAGGTAACTTTTGGCAACGAGGTGCAGAAAGGGCTACCAACAGAGGTAGGCACTTCCGAGGAGGCTGTGGAAGCCATCCCACACAACAACAGTGAGGATCCCCAGGTAGGAGGGAGGCTGTTCCTCTTCCGTCACAGGTGGGGGTTCAGCAAGTGGGCACAGAGCATCGTGTCCAAAGGGCTAGGTTGGAGTTGGATCAAAGGTCCCCCTCCAACCAAATCATTCCTTCAATTACCATCAAAGGAATTGACAGATTACGCAGAAGAGCTCCTTCAGAAAGGAGTTGTGTCGAAAGTCAAGCATCTAAAATTTCAAGGGCGCTTGTTCAGCGTGCCAAAGAAAGGCTCACTAAAAAGAAGAATAATCTTAGACTTGTCCCAGCTAAACTTATTCATTCGTTGCGACAAGTTCAAAATGCTGACTATCTCACAGGTACGGACCTTACTTCCCCGTGGGGCCGTCACCACCTCTATCGATCTTACAGACGCATACTATCATATCCCAATCGCGAGACACTTTCGCCCATATCTAGGCTTCAAGCTAGGAACCCAAGCTTTCTCATTCAAAGTGATGCCCTTCGGGTTAAATGTGGCCCCCAGGGTATTCACAAAAATAGCAGAAGTGGTACTTCAACAACTGAGGTCTCAAGGGATAATGGTAGTAGCGTACCTCGACGATTGGCTGATTTGGGCATCAACCGTCGAGGAATGCCTGAAAGCTACAAGCAAAGTAATCAAATTCCTGGAACATCTGGGGTTCCAAATAAACAAAACGAAGTCCAGACTCACCCCGGAGACTCGTTTTCAGTGGTTAGGCATCCAATGGGACTTATCCTCCCACAATCTGTCAATTCCGGCAATCAAAAGGAAAGAAATAGCCAAAGCAGTGAAGCAATTCCTCAAATGCAAAAGAACGTCAAGGAGAAACCAGGAAAGGATCCTGGGTTCTATTCAATTTGCTTCAGTAACGGATGTTCTTCTGAAAGCAAGGTTGAAAGATATAAATCGAGTTTGGCGCTCAAGAGCAAATGTCAAGTCTCGAGACAAGTTGTCAGTGATCACACAAATACTTCGCAAACAACTTCGTCCATGGGCGAAGGTAAAGAATCTGTCCAAGTCAGTCCCTCTTCAATATCCTCCTCCGGCGTTAACTATACACACAGACGCCTCACTAACCGGTTGGGGAGGATACTCTCAATTCAGAAAGGTCCAAGGAACATGGTCACCTCAATTCCGCCGGCTACACATAAATGTTTTGGAAGCCATGGCAGTATTTCTCACTCTGAAGAGGCTCCTTCCACCAAAGAATTCCCACATAAAATTGGTTTTGGACAGCGCAGTAGTAGTACACTGCATCAACAGGGGAGGATCCAAATCAAAACATGTGAACCATGTCATGATAGCCATATTTTCCCTGGCAAACAAACACAAATGGCATCTATCCTCCACCCACTTGGCGGGGGTAAGGAATGTGATAGCAGATGCCCTGTCTCGATCAGTTCCTCTAGAGTCGGAGTGGTCCCTGGACAACGTGTCGTTCCAGTGGATACGCCGGAAGGTTCCGGGTCTTCAAGTAGATCTTTTCGCCTCTCAAGCGAACCACAAGCTCCCCTGCTATGTGGCCCCCAACCTGGACCCTCTGGCCTATGCCAAGGACGCCTTGTCCATAGATTGGAATCAGTGGAGGAAAGTTTACATCTTTCCTCCAATGAATCTTCTATTGAAAGTTCCGAACAAACTCAGGACTTTCAAGTGACAAGTAGCTCTAGTAGCTCCGGACTGGCCAAAGAGCAACAGGTACCCTCTGCTACTGGAATTGGGTCTTCGACCTCGACGGATTCCCAATCCCAAACTCTCTCAACCAGTACAAATGAGGACTGTGTTCGCTTCCTCAGGAATTCTCAAAACCCTAACTTTATGGACTTCATGAAGTTTGCGGCTGAAAAAGATGCAGGTATTGATCCCCAGAATATTCTTTTCCTGGAATCAGACAAAAGAGAATCAACTTTGAGACAGTATGATGCGGCTGTTAAAAAGATAGCATCTTTCCTGAAGGAGACAAACACTACAACCATGACAGTGAATTTAGCTATATCCTTTTTCAAATCCTTATTCGAAAAAGGATTAGCAGCCTGCACTATTACTACCAATAAATCAGCTCTTAAGAAAATATTTCAGTTGGGCTTTCAAATAGACTTGACAGATTCTTACTTTACGTCTATTCCCAAAGCTTGTGCTAGACTTAGACCTTCTGAAAGGCCTACTTCAGTCTCATGGTTCTTAAATGACGTCCTCAAGCTAGCTTCGGACACTGACAACTCTTCTTGCACATTCATGATGTTACTAAGAAAGACGTTATTCTTACTAAGCTTGGCCTCAGGGGCCAGAATTTCAGAACTGTCGGCTCTATCCAGAGATGCGGGGCACGTTGATTTTCTCCCTTCTGGAGAAGTCTTGCTTTCCCCGGATCGGAGTTTTTTTAGCAAAAAATGAAGATCCTTTAGCAAGGTGGACCCCTTGGAAGGTCATCCCACTTCCCCTGGACCCTTCTCTTTGTCCAGTTATGACCTTACGAGCCTTTCTGTCTAGGACATCTTTTAGATCATCAGGACCTCTCTTTATGAGAGGAAAAGGTGGCACTTTATCAGTTAAAGGGATCAGGCAGCGGATCCTTTACTTCATTAAACAAGCTAACCCTGAATCATTCCCAAAAGCTCATGATATCAGGGCAGTAGCCACCTCTATTAATTATTTTCAACACATGAATTTTGATGATCTTAAGAAATATACTGGATGGAAATCGCCGACAGTCTTCAAGCGTCACTATCTTAAGTCTTTGGAATCCTTAACATTTTCAGCAGTGGCAGCGGGAAACATAGTTTTCCCTGACTCTGCATAGTAGTTGTAGTTGAAGATCCAGGTCTCCTTTCTACCTACCTCAACTAACATGTCGTGTACCCTACCGTTAAGCTCTTGATAGTTCTCTAGCCTTGGCGGCTATGATAATACTAGTGGAATGTCCCTTATTTTTATGCTAGGGACATCCACACTAAATTGTATATTATACCAGTTGGAAAGTCCCTTATTTTTATGCTAGGGACATCCACACCAGTTTGTATATTTTGAAATATTATCAGGTGTTGCTCCTCTTATTTTTATGCTAGAGGAGCACATTATTGCTATTGACTATTTGTATTTTGGCTTATTGTTAGTGAGTCCTTCTGTTGTATATATTACTCACTAATTTCAATATTATCATTGTTTATTGGTATTAAGTTTAAGTTTAGTCTAAGTCTTTTATAGTACTGTAAGTTATTTGTTTGTATGAAAAATTTAATGCCATTATACTCTTTTCTTTTTTTTCCTGTGGTTTTATTGAGACCTCTCTTATTATTTATCTTGTGCTGTTTCTCTGGTACGATTTCACACGGCGACACGAACTGACATAGGAAAAATCTATTTCTGGGCGATGGGTTCGTGTCGCCCTGTGAAACCCCCCTTGTGTCCCGCCCTGCAGCCCAAGATTGGCATCTAACGACAAGGATGACCACTAGAGGCGCTGCGGTCCGCGTGGCGTGGGTGGTAGTAGTAGTAGTAGCGCCCGTCTCTACCTATGGATTGGCGCTTGCAGGCGGGGATTTTGGTGGGGAAATTTCTAAATGGCTACGGGTTCGTGGTAGTGGTCTCACTCGTCCCTGTTTCCATACCGACACTCTCCTTTTATTAGAGTGAGCGAGTCAGTTATACTGACCTTACCTTTGATTTTATTTTCTCTGGTATGTGTTAGCTCATATACCTTAGAAATAATGGTCTAAAAGATTATTTCACAGGGCGACACGAACCCATCGCCCAGAAATAGATTTTTCCTACGTCAAAATCCCTTTTTGAATTACAGATGAAGCAATTGCTGACGTCATTTGCTGTAACTATAAAAAATATATATATATATATATATCGCAAGAGGAGCAGTTGATGTCAGGAACTGTGGAATTCACACTTTACGCTTATATAAACAAGTATTGTGTAAGTTTTAAACCTAACTTTCTTCATTTACAAGAAAAAGTATCTCCAAATTACATCTCTTCTAGCAGTTAAGGAATGGCAATGAAGATATCGATAGTACTCAATTAACCGAAACTTTGAGAATGTAAACAGTATCAAATGCAAATGGTATATGATGACAATGTTTATATTCTGTAATATACGTTTAACTTTTTCAAATTATAATTTTCTCCAGAAAATATTTGGGTTATAGAGCTTTTCAGTTTTTTAGAATTGAGGATATAGATAGTACACCAGCAACAAAGTGAGAGCTCACTTGTCCTAACCTCTAATTATGGTACTCATCCACACTAATTACTGTAATTACAGACGTTTTGTTTACAGTATCAAAAGTTGTATCACTAGTGATTATTACAGTGGCGATAGTTGGTGACGGCAGTTAACTATTGACACAACTATCGACATTTTAAGGGTTAGCCTATCATTAAAAAGATCAGCAGGATTTTAAGGTTATCACACAAGCGCCTCCTTCATAATCATTTTCAATAATCACCTTTTAAGATCAATTGTGGTTCTTACTGTTTTCCTCTTCTGTTTGTCTACAATGACTGTCTTAGGACCAAAGGTTGAATCAAAATAGTACACTATCGAAAGCCACAAAAACTAAGGAAATACCTGTACAAGCAGGTACTACTTACTCAAAACAATAGCAGCAGAGTGATGGGCTTTAAACAAGCATGAGAACGGCACTAACTAGCTGCAACTGACAGAATCACTTTTCTTTACATAAAAATCATATGATTCACTGGGTCGGATTACTGGAAATTTTGCATTGAAATATGATTATTTAGAGTTCTAGTAAGGTCAAAAACCAGGGCTCTACTGTATTTGACATTTGTAAATGATTGTGTGTCAGTGTAACATCACCCCCCCCCCTCTCTCTCTCTCTCTCTCAAAAATTTGGGTTTGGAAAGTCATGATATGAAAGTGTGTATGGTAAACATGTGAGTTTCCCCCAAAGTGTAACTACGTATAAACAACATTAGTTAATCAATTTTAATACTTTATGATGGCACTTACCCTCCACAAAAAACTTTTGGATTTTAGGTCTTTTTGGTTTATAGAATTTTAGATAAAGGATTGTAAACCTTTACTTTGACAATGCTGGCAGCAAAATTCAAATCAATTAAGGTTTTTACTTTTTAAATGTAGATTCTCTTACATTCCTGATCACAACTTGTAGTCTCAGATTTGACTTTTTATGGTACATCTTTAGTTATGTAAGATGATAATGCACATATGTGATAGGGATTATAATAAATGATATATTTAATAGCATAATGTGATGCGCTGTGACCTTTTTGGAATGCAGAGAACAGAGCCAAAGCAACGACCCGAGAAAAGCTGATAAATGATTTCTGTGATGGCGTGATTCGAAACTGCATAGTTAGGTGAGTCAATGTTCGTCAGTTCATGGGTCTTTGTTCAAAGTGCCTTTGGGAAACTGGTTGTAGCCAGTAATATGGGGTGTTAACGAAGTGTGCATTCGTATGTGCGTGTGCGCCTCTTCCTTTGATAATGTATCATTAACCAAGTCTATGGGAGACTTGCATAGAGACGTCTGTGGGAGAAAGGCAAGATGCCGGGGGAGCTCTGCGAAAGTTTATTTATATTAAGTGCATAGTATTCCAGGCTACATGGGTGAGTGTTGAATTTCTTTTGCCAAGTTGAATCACTTTAGCCAAAGGAATGGCTTGTTACATTGTAAGAATATTTAATCTTTAACTTTGCCTTTAAACTTATGTGTGCTAACGATTGTGTTTCTCGTGTCTTTGAAACAGACGGTTCTGGCAAAGGGGGACCAAGAGTCTTAGAGGGACAGAGAGTCCTAGATGGGAGAGACTATTAGTGTGACAAATTACTGTTTTAGACATTTTAATGTTGGGGGGTTAACTGAGTTAAGTTAGTCTATGAGACTTGATTTATTAGCTTTCCATTGTTAAATAAATGGTTATTTTTATATAACTTGACTCTCATTTTCATTACCTGACAGAATGGAGAGAAAGAGGTGGAGAGAGAGAGGAGTTGCCGAGAGAGAGAGAGAGAGAGAGAGAGAGAGAGAGAGAGAGAGAGGTCGCGAGCCGTTGGTCGCTTGGAGAGAGAGAGAGAGAGATTGTGTGTCAGGTTGCCTGACGCTCGGAGTTCCACGTTTACCAAATAAATAACGAGATGAATATCCTGTTAACAGGTGGTGGCGAGCAGTATAAGAGTTTTTTTTTTAGGCCTGGGTACGCTAATGAAGAGACAGGTGACCAGTTAAACATAGAGGGGTATCAGGTCACAGTTTCGTTGGCTTAGCGATGGTTTTCGAACGACAAAGCCTTTTGTGAGATTAAATGCCGTTTTCAGTGTGTCTGGTTGTGGAAATGTTGGATTTCAGTGACTGAGTGAAATGGGTAGAGAAACATCCATCCGTAGGATGTGTGCTGAGGAAAGAAATTATATTAGGGTCATCAAATTTGCCCGTACCGAGACCCTCCAAGGTGTGAGTGACTCAGTCTGGCTTGTGAGTTATAGATCGGCAAATGCTTTCTCGCTGCGTGGTTTGCCGTGTGCGTTGTGCCGATGAGATTCGCGTGTTTGTAATTGCGCAGAATCCGGGGTTTCCTCTCATTGCGAAGATGTAAGTGTTATGGTGTTTTTTTTTTTAATCCTGGGTTTTTTTTTTAATTATTCAGTGTAATGGGACTGGTTTAAGGTGTAAATTTTTTTTTTTCCCCATAGTAGCAGAAAGTGACGTGTTTTCATTATTAGCGCGTTTAGAAAAGACGCATTCGTCTTTGTTTGGTGTATACGTGTTTATAAATATTTTTCATGCATGTGAACTGTGCTTGTATTGCATTTTCTTGGAGACAAAGAGTGGCCACTCATTCTTACGGGCTCAGCAAATTTCTGCTAACCGGCGCAGAGGCGCGTTGCAAGGGGAAGGCAACTACTGGCCTGCCTCGGGTGTATTGCATGGGAGGGTACTGCTACTACTACTGGTGTATACCTCAGGGGTACTCAGACACTGTTCAGGGGGAGTGTCAATGCTCGATGGAGGGCGAAACTTTTTTTTTTCTGTGTGGGTGAACTCCTTCCTTTTTTTTTTTGCTTTGTCGGGGTGTTGAGAGACAAATTTGCCCTTGAAAATGATTTTCCAATGCCTAGACATCAGCTGATTGATTAGTTGATGACGTGAGATGCCCGTAGAGTTATTTTTTGGAAAAGATTTTCTTTCTCTTGGATGAAGAGAAAAGGAAATAAAAAGAGATTTTCTTTCTTGTGAATGAAGAGGAAAGGAAATTAAATGCATGGGATGCATGTAAGTTTTCCTTATTCTTTGGAAGACACAAATATAATGGGGACACAGATTATTATTATTTTTTTGTTTATTGTGTTGGAGGGATTACTTTAAAGTGTCGAATGGTGTTGGTTGGTATCATGGGGTTTGGCAATACTGGTGTATGCTATTTGAATTACACCCTTACTTGAGATCTTTGCAAGAGAATTATTACTATGGAGAATTATTATTATTAATAATAATTGTTATTATTGTATGAGATATTTTACGGGAGGGTTGCTTAAGTAGATTTATCATTAATTGACTTGTTTTACAAGAGATTTGAGATATTTCATGGGAGATTATTTTATAATTATTACAGATAATTATTTATGGAGAATTATTACAATGAATTATGGGAGAATTTTTGGGGTTAATTATTTGTTGAATTTTTATGACTTTAGAGAATATTTCAGTCATTTGTGAGTGATGAGTTTTGCTGAATCTTGATGAATCTGGCTGAATTTTGGTGAATTTTGTGCTGAATTTCTGGGTGAATGGACAAGTATTGACATTGGTAATGTTTTTTATGCTAATACTAGTGATTTTGATGATAGCAATTTTTGGTGATTCTGCTGATAGTGATATTTCTGATACTGATTTATTTTATACTAATACGTGGGTGCTGTAATGCTGTCAAGGGTGGTGAAATCTTTTTTGAATTTGGGAGGAACTAACAAAACTTTTTTTTTTTTCTCTCTCTCTCTCTTTTTTTTATGAGTTCAGCAGATAATTGCTTGACATACGCGAGTTACGGGAGATAGATAACAATGCCGTTGATTTTTCTTTTCTCCTCTTTTTGGAAGTTAGCCATCGCTGACACAAGTTTTTTTTTATCAAGGGTGAATTTGAATTTATTTTTTCTCTCCAGTTTGTGAATATTATTTTTTTTTAATGTCTCAGTTCGTGACTTAAGTGTCATTATTCGGGAACGTGTTTGTGTTTTCAGTTATTTGATGCTGCTGTGAGATTTATGGGAGAATTTTTGCATTTTTTTTTTGAATGCATACATAGTGGCACTACATTTTTTTCTCTGGATATTTGTGTTCCAGAAATTGAGAGTTTTCATGCACAATACCTTTGTTGTATTTGTGACATCTTTGCCAGAGATAGGAAATTTGGTTAAGTTTTCTAATGGCCTATGTCGTAGTGCATATGGAGAAGTCTTGGCTTAGACACTTTGAATTTGGAGTTTTAGTATATAATGAGTTGTGGCACATTGGTGATTTTTTCTAGAATTTCCTAAACAGTTTTTATTTGCCGAGTTTTTGCCCTTTTTCAGCAGTTATGCTAAGGAGAGAGTTTTATAGTTTTTGACTATAACATTGAGTTATTCTCTGGAGAATTGGAGATATAATTGGAGATATATTATTTTGGAGTTATAATTTGTTGCAAATGGAGACACATTTTTGAGGAGACATGGGGCAATATTTGTGAGTGGGTCAGCTGGATGCTCTGAGTGCACATTTTTTTTGGAGGTGGGATTTCATTTTTGATATTCCCGCTTGGAGATATATTTTTTGGAGCCTTGTTTTATTCCACATGGAGTTACTGGTGAAATAGAGGTAAATATTTTTTATTTGCCGAAATAAAGGTGAATATTTTTTATTCCTGGAGTGGTGGTTTTTTTTATTAACATGTGGCTATTGGAGAAATAAGACTGAATATGGTGTGGTTGGGGTTACTAATTAAATGGAGGAAATATTTTTATAACCGGAGTGGTTTTATTATTAATATGGTGAAATATATGGAGGTGGAATTAATCTTTGGCGGGTGACCCTTTTTTGTGATTATGGAGTTTTTCTCGAGCCAAGAGAAGATTTCTGTGGTTCCTTCTTTTTGGTTTCGTGACTATTTGGAGGCGAGTGGCATTACTGTATTGTGGTCCTATGGAGATATTATTTTTTGGAGGCATATAATTGCTGCATTACGAGTTTATCGTAGTTTTTATCCCGGATAGGTGATAATGTTTTACACAATTGGGCAGTGTCACGTGACAGAATACGTCTTTAGGACAAATTTTTGAACACATTAGTCATGTCCTGGAGTTAATTTAGTGAAATGTGCTTGCTTCGTGTCAGTCAGACCATTTTTTTTGAGAATCATGAGTTTCCAAACTTGCGAGTCTGACTAGACATTTTTTTGTGCTGCTGTTTGAGCACACGTCCGCAGGCGGATTTTCTGCTGACAACCATTGCGATGTGTTCGGTGTGCTGTTCCTTTTCCTTTAGTGGTGATTGTTGAGTTTTGCAATATCTGGAAATGTTGACAAAAGCATTTCACAAAAGCGCATGTATAAGAGTTTGCTTTCTGGCCGTGTCGGTCGATGAAAGTTGCGATGTTGAGAAATTCCGTAGCTATAAATGGGGCATTTCTTGGGGAAAAATGCGATGGCTATGTATAGTATGCATATGTTATGTGTTTTGTGATGGGGGAAGTTTACTTGTGATTATTTATTTTTTATTTTTCTTCCTTTTCCTATGAGAGATGTAATTGGGGATTGAGTTTTAAATAGCATTTCTTTTTGGACGGGAGATGTAATTTATCGGGAGATGTAATTTATCGGGGTTGTGATTTATATAAATGGGAGTTTGACATCAAGTCACATTGTAATTAATTATATTAGCAGTAAAGGGGTTTTTGCTGTTAAAAGTTGGAGATTTTTTGCTGATTTTGCGAGTTGTTCAAATGGCAGAGCTTGAGAGAACGTTTTTGATTTTTTGGGTCTGGGCTTGTTACATGATTTTTTTTTTCCTTGGGCTCATTGACTTTTTTCTTTTTTTTTACTTGTGAGAACATTCAAGTTTGGAATGTGAGTGCAGAAGTCCGTAGAGTTGCTGTAAGTTTTGGATTGTGTGTGCTGATGTGTGAGTTTGGAGAATTGAGTTGGAGAACTTTATATTTTTTTTCCTTTGCGAGTTGTGATAATGACTAATGATTTAGTGGTCATATTAAATGGAGTTAAATGGGAGACGTTCAGTTAGTATTTCTGACCTTTTGAGATCATTATTTGATAGAGGTAGTATGTCTGGAGTTAATTTTTTTTGATTGATCGATGACTTGACTGACATACTAACACACCAAAAAAGTCGTTCCCCGACGCTAGCAAGACGTCCACCAGCTGTGCAGAGTGTTGCTGTCGTTTATCCAGGGTGATTAAGAGTTTTTCGTCTACAGAAGCCGTTAGAAGCCTTCTACGGAGATGGAGGCATTCCATCTTCCTACAGCGTGCTACAGTCTGTTCTGGAAGTTGCAAGCAAAGAGGGATATTCAAGAATCCAAAATGAGAGAAAATTCTAGTGTTATTTGAGATGAAGAGTGACAGACTTTACTTTGTGCTGCCAGAGACATAAAGTTATTACTTATATTTTATTTTAAGCCAACCCAATGTTTTTTTTTATATTATATGAGCTGTTTTGTTTGACCATTTGCTAGGCGGAAGCTAGCAATTGTGCGAGGCTGAGCTTCTGTGATAGGGATTATAAATAATGATATATTTAATAGCATAATGTGATGCGCTGTGACCTTTTTGGAATGCAGAGAACAGAGCCGAAGCAACGACCCGAGAAAAGCTGATAAATGATTTCTGTGATGGCGTGATTCGAAACTGCATAGTTAGGCGAGTCAATGTTCGTCAGTTCATGGGTCTTTGTTCAAAGTGCCTTTGGGAAACTGGTTGTAGCCAGTAATATGGGGCGTTAACGAAGTGTGCATTCGTATGTGCGTGCGCGCCTCTTCCTTTGATAAAGTATCATTAACCAAGTCTATGGGAGACTTGCATAGAGACGTCTGTGGGAGAAAGGCAAGATGCTGGGGGAGCTCTGCAAAAGTTTATTTATATTAAGTGCATAGTATTCCAGGCTACATGGGTGAGTGTTGAATACTTTTGCCAAGTTGAATTACTTTAGCCAAAGGAATGGCTTGTTACATTGTAAGAATATTTAATCTTTAACTTTGTCTTTAAACTTATGTGTGCTAACGAGTGTTTCTCGTGTCTTTGAAACAAGACTGTTCTGGCATAGGGGGACCAAGAGTCATAGAGGGACAGAGAGTCCTAGATGGGAGAGACAATTGGTGTGACAAATTACTGTTTTAGACATTTTAATGTTGGGGGGTTAACTGAGTTAAGTTAGTCTATGAGACTTGATTTATTAGCTTTCCATTGTTAAATAAATGGTTATTTTTATATAACTTGACTCTCATTTTCATTACCTGACAGAATGGAGAGAAAGAGAGAGAGAGAGAGAGAGAGAGAGAGAGAGAGAGAGAGAGAGAGAGAGAGAGAGGAGAAGTAGGAGACGGAGAGAAGAGAGAGAGAGAGAGAGAGGTCGCGAGCCGTTGGTCGCTTGGAGAGAGAGAGAGAGAGATTGTGTGTCGGGTTGCCTGACGCTCGGAGTTCCACATTTACAAAATAAATAAAGAGATGAATATCCCGTTAACACATATATTAGGATGTTTAAGTTAGGATTAGTAATTTCAGTGCATACCCATATTTGCTGAAGGAAAAAGCTGCAATTCTGTTAGATAGCAAAAGTGCCTCCTATTAGCAGTTTTTATACAAACCTGCATTTCTTATCTGTTCCTGAATGTATGTTGCTTTATTGCAAAGAGGAGATGCTTCTCCCAAAATGAAGGGAGGGATGGGGGCCTATTGTGTAAGGCAATGGAATTATATGTATAAACAAAATTGGGTTTTTAAAAATCAAATTAATATTTAAGCATTTTGTCTGTAAAGATTAAACATTAGATATAATTCTGACATCATTTGGGATGAAGCTACATTTTCTAAACTTGTCATTTCATTGTTCTCAAGAGGCAGCACTGTTAGGTTTTAGGACATCTCTTGGTACATGATCAATGCTCTTCCCTAGAAGTTGACAACCTGTCCCAAGATATAATGATGTGGGTCTAGTACATAGTAGTATCAGACCACAGTTCAAGACCTATTACCCATATACTAAGAAGCCTTAGTTGAGTTTGGCAAACCTAATGAGATGTCTAAGATAAACTCATGTCCAGTTACTCTCATATCATATGAGTCTATTTTGTATAAGGGTAGTTAATGACATTCACAGACATTAAGCAAATATCGGCGTTACATCGACTGCCCCTCGAAAATCACTTAAAACTGGCTGCTTCAATAATTGAAACACCAAAGCCCCACTATGCAAATGCTTATAACTGCCTACTTTAGTTCAAACACCCAATATATCTTAAACTACCACCCTAAACAAAATTTTATATAGTTTCAAAGTCATCTTACAATGTTAGCCTTAAAAATATATGTAGTATACTACATATATTTGTTTGTTTGTATGGGGTTTTTATGTTGCATGGAACCAGTAGTTATTCAGCTACTACATATGTACTAGCCTATGGGTTACAGTTAGTGTCCTACATAAGCATGTACTATTATCCATGTGGTCCTGTTTTGTTTTACAAGGAAAAAATGGTAATTCACAAATGAGAGAGAGAGAGAGAGAGAGAGAGAGAGAGAGAGAGAGAGAGAGAGAGAGAGAGAGAGAGAGAGAGAGAGAGATTAAAATTACGTATATCATATGGGTACTCAACGATGATCTATGTCGATAAAGATGACAACGATTTAGCAGTGCTGTTCATGATAGACTACGACTGTGCAGTGAAACATCTCTTCCCTTCTCCCCATGACATTTTACTATATTAATAACCTTCCTCTGACATTTAGGCCCTTTCCCATACGAGGCCACAAAGATAGCTCACGTGTATGCATATATAATTTAAAAACCTCTGCAAATACTACACTTTAGTATAAGCAAAAGTTAAAAAACAGTGTGTGGGTAGGCCAGTGTTGCCAAATGGGAATAGCAATTTCTTGATAGATTTTCCTCCATAAAGTGTTAACAAGTTCACATCATATGTCACAATGTCACCCAGCCAATTTCAACCGATTGCTCTCTTTTTCAATTCAAACATGGGTAGATCTACGCCGCAATTCATAACAATTTTGAAAACTATTTTGTTCAATTCCTGAAAATGGTTATGCAAGATTTCTCCTTTTTTTACAAGATATATCAAACATTAAAATACAAAAATATTCAATTTAACATTACAAAGCTCTGATGCCATAATATGCTAGATATATTGAAAAAAAATGCTAATTTCTGGGCTCAGCTTGTGTCGCTGCGCGAAATATCCTTTAATCTATTATTTCTAGGGTAAATGTACTAACACATACCAGAGAATAAATAAATAAAGAAAAAGGTCAGTACAACTGACTCGCTCACCCTCCCAGAGAGTGTCGGTATGAACACTATGGTGAGTGAGACCACTACCACGAGCCAAATGCCAATAGAATTCTCCCACTACAAAATCCCCCAAGAGGGGAGCCGACCCACAGAGTGGGCAGCACCTACTACTACTACTCCATCCCATGCTGCCGACTGCTGCGCCTCTGGTGGCCATCCTTTTCAGTTAGCGCACACGATACACACGTGCCGTTTTCTTCTCTGTGTTTTTGTGCCCTTTCTTTTGGATTTTATTACAATGGAGCGTGCAGCCATCGCAGCAGCTAAGTTAAGTACTCAGTGTTTATTGCTATTTGGTTTTTTCCGGCCCTGAGCACGTATTTGCCGTTTTTTAGGTATAAATACGATCTCTAGGTCGGAAGCATGGCAGCATGGTTCTGCCTCGTGATGGGTCCGTTCTGGGTCGCCCATACCCAGAGCATCCCCTGTCTTTGTACGCTCTATTTTATTATCCGCTTTGTTTAGGGTAAGGTCTACACGGTTTTGTCATGCATGCATGTCTTTTACCTTATGTAGGCTCTTCTATCCAGACCCTAGCCACGGCTCTTAGTATCGGCCTCGACTAGCTTTGAGTGGTAGACTTGCCTTCGGGTTAGTCGTACACTCCTGGATTTTTTCTCCTACTATTTTGTTTTCTTCCTTTCATTTTATTATTCATTTTATTATCTATGTGATATTGTTAGGTTAGTCAGGCGTCTGGCTCGCTTAGCCTAGGTTACGGCCTTTTGGGCCTTTATGTTACCGCTTGTCAGCTCGGTTGCTTCCCGATAGCATCTCGCTGATCAGTTGGTTTTGTTTTAGGCTTAGTTGTTGTCTTATCGCCCCGTGGTCACTATGTGATCACGAGGCAGCCAGACGCCTGTCCAGTCACCTTTCCCCCCTCCCGCTCTTCCATAGAGTGGCGGGGGGGGTGGCTAGGCCTGCCCATGCTCGCTCCGCATACCCGAGCCTGCCTCCCTCTCTCCCCCCAGGCGGAGGGGGTAGAGGGACGGGACAGACCCAGACTGGACTCGACCTCTCCGGCTCTCGGTCCGGTCGGATGGTAAGGTGGGGGGGGACTGGCCTTTCCCCCTCTCCATTACTACTTCGTCGCTCCGTTACTAGCCCGAGTCTGTATGCCCCCGCTCTTTCCCACCTTACTAGGGCTCCTTTACCACCGGAGGCCTGGCATCTAGCGGAAAGGTACTAAGTCTACCCCACGGGGTGGACCGGAGCATACAGTCGGTCCCTTCTAACCTCTCCGTTTCACTGAGTTATCACTCCGCCTCGCACTGGACTTAGTCCGGTACGTTCGAGCTTTTAGGTTTAAGATGTTCAGTTTATTTTAAGTACCTTAAACCATTCCCCCTCCCTTCTTTTTTACCGGATACCTCCGGGGTTTATAGCCTATTCAGGCTAGTAAGGGAGGGGCTATGCCCGAATTTTTTCCGAGCTCCGGCATGCAACGGAGTTCTTCTGTCCTTTAGCCTGTAAGTGATATTCTTTAAGATACTCATGTGTCTTTCCACTTACAGACCACCAACTGTGAGCATCCGGGATGCGCCGCCACACTTCAGGACCCGTGTGGACACGAAGTTTGCCGGTCCCATGCTCCATGCGCGACTCCGCACGGGGACATCCAGGTCTGGTACCATGAGACGTGTACCATATGTTACGATCTGGTGAGCCAGCTGTTAGACGGGGTAAGTATTCCATCTCCGGTAGCTGGTCCGCATCTGTTTTAGTGCTTAAGTTTGCATTAATCACTCTAACTTAAGGAAAATTCAAGGGGCCTTATAGCCCCTATAAGTTAAGTTATGCTTTAAGTTACCTTTAGTTTTAAGTTATTCTTAAATCTAATCGATACCCTCTCTTCCAGGCGCCGGCAGTGAGGGATACCGCACTGGCAACCCTGCGGGCCTGGGTCGGCGGTTTCGGGAAGAACGCCGCCAAGGGTATGCCCTACATCCTGGAGAAAAGGTTGGCGGTACTAATCTCTTCCCCGGAGGCAAGGCGACAGGATACGTCGACCCAGTAGAGGCGGCCCCGACTATCGCCTTCATCCAGCAACAGCTGGCTGCCTCATTGACTGACCAAGGCCAGGACATCTCCTCGGAGTCGCGACGTTGGATATTAATGTAGAACCTATGGTAGGTGTAGACGACCTGTTGGTCGAGGTAGGTAAGGTGGACACCCAAGGGATACCCTTGGGCGTAACTGTTTCTTCTACTCCTGCAACCTCTCCATCCTTCCAAGGCTTTACGGGTGATGAATTGTATACTCTCCTGACGCTTCGGTTAGACCCAAGGTCAAGGGTCAAGCAGTGAAATCCTTGACAAAGACGTCGTCGTCGTCTAAGAAGACGGCTTCGGCGTCATCCTCCTCTCGTAAGTCTCTGACTAGGAATCCCGGAGCAGACAGATCTAAAGCTTCTGGGTCCGGCTCTAAGTCCTCGAGGAGTAAATCCTCCAGAGAGAGATCTCACACTCCGGCAGAGTCGTCAGTTCCGCTACCCTTGGTTCCAATTCAGAGCCACCCCTCCACCTCCGCAGCAGCTCCGGCTTTGGACTCCAATGCTGGCCTGTTGCAACAGGTGGGCGACCTGGTTGGGTCTTTAAAGAGTAGCATGGAACAAATGATCTCTCGGTTGTCGGATAGGATTACTTCTCAAGACTCCATTATAGCCGGACTGAGCCAAGCTCCTCTAGCCTCTCCTCCACCTTTCAATGCAGGTGGAGCCCAGCTTCCCCCGTATGACTCTCTACCTCCGTTCTCGATGAACAACCCGTGGAGAGTAGCGTCATACGCCCCCTTCCAAGACGGACTCATTTCTATACCGGAATTTGGAACTCGAAGGATAGAGGACTTCGAGTTCTACCCGGAAGACCTTCAGCCTCCGTTCATCGGCTACGCAAGGCTCACCGCCTCAGCCATGATTCGAGATGATAGGGTACCAAAGGAGACAGTCCTCTATTCACGTGACCAGGCTCAGAGAGAATGGCTCAGGTGTTTAGAGGACATGGATTGTTCTAATACGAAAATCCAACCTTTCAAGAGTCCCTTTACGATCTTCACGATGGATGAGAGTACCCCACTCCCTTTCCTGACAAAGATCGCGACGTCTACCATTCCAGCGGCCCAGAAGGGGGACCCCATGCCTCAACTGAAGGAAGCAGATCCTACATCTCCGTTACTTCCTTCAGCCGGAGAATTATGGGAAGACTTACGAACACCTTCTCAGCTGGCAAACTCAAACCGGGACTGTGCTATGGAGCAGTTTGGTGAAAAGCTACCAGGCTTCCAGATAGCCTTATTCAGGCTGAATTTGACGCTAAATCGCGATTAGCCAGATCGATTAATTCTATGGCTATGACCGAGGTGGCCACCATAGCCTATGGTTCAGAGCCGCTTTTCAAACTTATGACCAAATCCCTGACTCAAACGGTACAGTCAGATATGTTTGAGTTTGCCACTGCTAGGACGAATTGTAGGAAGCAATGTCCTACAAGAAGCAACCATTCGGCACGAGCCGAATAGGTTAACTCTCGTCGAGCATCTGGGGAGCAGATCTCTTCCCAGAAGCAATGGTGAAGGAAGTCCAGTCAGAGGCGACGAGGTTGAACCAGAGCCTTAAGGACCGTTGGGGCCTTACGGCTAAGAGGAGGCAAGATCTTGCAGCTAGAGGTAAAGGCAAAGGAAACCCAGGTTTCGTTTCCAGCCCTACCAGAAAAAGCAGCCCACCCGCTTTTCTCAACAAGTTCCGGCGGTTCCCTTAGTGCAAACAGCCCAGCCTTCCACTTCAAAGGCTCAATCACAGCCAATTTACGTGATCTCCCCTCAGCCTCAGACCCTCCACCTCTTACGCCATCTCTCCAGCTTACAATCAAAGCCTTCGAGAGTCAATCTTCACAGAAGTATGACCGCTCGGGTAAGGAGGCAGAGGTAAGCGTTCCTTTCGTGGGAGAGGATTGGGAGGGCCCTTTAATAGGGGAAAACACTTCAGAGGAGGCCGAGGAGGTTACCAGAACCAATGAAGAACTTCAGGTAGGAGGGAGGCTGTTTCACTTTCGCCACCGGTGGAACTTCAGCAAGTGGGCTCAGAGCATTGGTGGTCAAAAGGCCTGGGTTGGAGCTGGGTTAACAAACCCACCTCCATCCAGCCCTTTCCGTCAACTTCCTTCCAAAGAACTGACGGAGTATGCGGAGGATCTCCTTCAGAAAGGAGCTATAGCGAGAGTCAAAAGATTAAAATTTCAAGGTCGCTTGTTCAGCGTGCCAAAGAAAGGCTCACAAAAAGAAGAGTAATCTTAGACTTGTCCCGCTTAAACTTAGCCATTCGCTGCGACAAGTTCAAGATGCTCACGATCTCGCAGGTGCGGACCTTACTTCCCCGTGGGGCTGTCACCACCTCTATCGATCTTACAGACGCTTACTATCATATCCCTATTGCAAGACACTTCCGTCCTTATCTAGGCTTCAAGATAGGAGACCAGACATTCTCCTTCAAGGTAGTTCCTTTCGGGCTCAACGTAGCACCAGAGTGTTTACGAAGCTGGCGGAAGTAGTTGTTCAACAACTCAGATCGCAAGGGGTTATGGTAGTAGCGTATCTCGACGATTGGTTGATCTGGGCTTCAACAGTCGAGGAATGCAACAAAGCAACACTGAAAGTGATTTCAGTTCTGGAATATCTAGGCTTCAAGATAAACAGGACCAAATCAAGACTCACTCCAGAGTCAAACTTTCAGTGGCTAGGCATTCAATGGAATCTATCCTCCCATACTCTGTCGATTCCATCGTCCAAGAGGAAGGAAATAGCGAAGTCAGTCAAGCAATTTCTGAGTCACAAACTGGCTTCAAGAAGATCTCAGGAAAGGATCCTGGGTTCTCTCCAGTTTGCATCAGTGACGAACACCTAATGAAAGCCAAACTGAAAGACCTAACCAGAATCTGGCGCTCACGAGCAAATATCAGGTCCAGGGACAAATTGTCCTCAGTCCCTCTGATTCTAAAGAATCGACTTCGGCCGTGGGCGAAAGTCAAGAACTTATCGGTGTCAGTGCCCCTTCAGTTTCCTCCTCCAGGGATCACTATCCACACAGACGCTTCATTAAGCGGTTGGGGAGGATATTCCCAGTTCAAAAAGGTTCAGGGAACGTGGTCACCTCAGTTCCGTCAGTTCCATATAAACAGTACTGGAGGCAATGGCACTGTTCTTGACTCTAAAAAGGTTACGACCGCCAAAGTACTCCCACATAAAACTAGTCCTGGACAGCGCAGTGGTAGTACATTGTATAAACAGAGGAGGCTCCAAGTCACGTCATCTAAATCATGTCATGGTAGCCATATTCTTCCTGGCGGACAAGTTCAGTTGGCATCTCTCCTCCACCCATATAGCTGGAGTGAGAAACGCCATAGCAGATGCTCTATCCCGATCAGTACCTCTAGAGTCGGAATGGTCACTGGACAACAGTTCGTTCCAATGGATTCTTCAGAGAGTTCCAGGTCTACAGGTAGATCTCTTCGCATCTCAAGCGAACCACAAACTCCCGTGTTATGTGGCCCCCAACCTGGACCCTCTGGCCTATGCCACGGACGCACTGGCTCTAGATTGGAACAACTGGGAGAAGATTTATGTCTTTCCTCCGGTGAATCTTCTCATGAAAGTGTTAAACAAACTCAGGACATTCAAGGGTCAAGTGGCTCTAGTAGCCCCAGACTGGCCGAAGAGCAATTGTACCCTCTCATCCTGGAACTGGGTCTCCGCCCTCTTCGGATCCCCAATCCCAAGCTCTCCCAGTCAGTACAAACGAAGACTGTGTTCGCTTCCTCAGGGATTCTCAAAACCCTAACTTTATGGATTTCATGAAGTTTGCAGCGAAAAGGGATGCGAATATTGACCCTCAGAATATTCTCTTCTTGGAATCAGATAAGAGAGATTCAACTTTGAGACAGTACGATGCTGCTGTCAAAAAGTTAGCAACCTTCCTGAAAGAATCAGATATTAAGATCATGACAATCAATTCAGCTATATCCTTTTTCAGATCCTTATTTGAAAAAGGCTTAGCAGCTAGCACAATTACGACAAACAAGTCAGCCTTGAAAAAGATTTTTCAATTTGGGTTCAACATAGACTTAACAGATTCCTACTTCTCGTCTATTCCCAAGGCCTGTGCTAGACTTAGACCTTCTGTAAGGCCTACGTCAGTATCTTGGTTCTTAAACGATGTTCTAAAACTGGCTTCAGAAACCAATAATGACACATGCTCATTTATAATGCTTTTAAGAAAAACCTTATTTTTATTAAGCTTGGCCTCAGGAGCTAGAAATTTCAGAACTGTCGGCTTTATCCAGAGATCCGGATCATATTCAGTTCCTTCCCACAGGGGAAGTACTACTTTCACCGGAACGTAGCTTTTTAGCTAAGAATGAAGATCCTTTGATGAGGTGGGAACCATGGAAGGTACTACCCCTTCCACAAGATATATCTCTTTGCCCAGTTTCAACTTTACGAGCCTTTCTATCCTAGGACCTCTCATCCTATCGGGTCCTCTCTTTAGGAGAGAACAAGGTGGTACTTTATCTATTAAAGGCATCAGACAACAAATCCTGTACTTCATTAAACAAGCCAATCCTGACTCTTTTCCAAAAGCACATGATGTCAGGGCAGTAGCCACCTCAATTAACTATTTCCAACATATGAACTTCGATGAGTTGAAAAAGTATACTGGATGGAAATCACCGACAGTGTTCAAACGTCATTACTTAAAGTCTTTGGAAGCCCTGAAATTTTCAGCAGTTTGCAGCGGTAACCATAGTTCCCCTGACCTCTGACTAATCCTTAGTAGAAGATTCAGTCCTCCTTTCTACCTGCCTCACCCAACAGTTCGTCTATACCTGCCTTGTTCATTTACGATCACCTTGTGTCTTAGCTGCTTTGATGATGTTATAGTGGGTGTCCCTTATTTTTTTGCTAGGGACACTCACATTTGTGATGATTACTGATCTCGTGGATGTCATCTCCTTATTTTTATGCTAGGAGATACATCTTATTATAATGGTTACGGGTTTTGTATATTAAGTCATATACATTCTTTTATATTTTATTATTGTTGAGTTTGTTTTATTCAACTTTTATATTAATTGCTTTAGATTGTTTTGATACATAAGCTTTACACAGATACCATTGTTGTACATATATGATATTTCTCCTGTATATATGTATATTACCTTAAGTTAAGAAATATTATTAGCATTAAGTATAATTAAGTAATATTTCTATTTGTATCACTGTGTATATGTATCTTATTAGCAATTATATTGATTTATTTTATTTTATCTTTTATTTGAGACCCTTTGTATTTTGTTAAATTTCTTTACAATCTTGTGCTATTTCTCTGGTACGATTTCGCGCAGCGACACGAGCTGAGCCCAGAAAAGGGATTTTGACGTAAGGAAAAATCTATTTCTGGGCGATTGGCTCGTGTCGCCAGCGAAATCCCGCCCTACCCATCCCATCGCCAAGATTGTCTGCTAACTTCAGGATGGCCACCAGAGGCGCAGCAGTCGGCAGCATGGGATGGAGTAGTAGTAGTAGGTGCTGCCCACTCTGTGGGTCGGCTCCCCTCTTGGGGGATTTTGTAGTGGGAGAATTCTATTGGCATTTGGCTCGTGGTAGTGGTCTCACTCGCCATAGTGTTCATACCGACACTCTCTGGGAGGGTGAGCGAGTCAGTTGTACTGACCTTTTTCTTTATTTATTTATTCTCTGGTATGTGTTAGTACATTTACCCTAGAAATAATAGATTAAAGGATATTTCGCTGGCGACACGAGCCAATCGCCCAGAAATAGATTTTTCCTTACGTCAAAATCCCTTTTTCCTGCCAGATGTTAGATTGAAATTTTTTTTGCAAATTAGCTCAAGAAAATGCTAGAGCAGCTAGCATTAACCCTTAAACGCCGAGCCGTTATTTCTGAAAGCGTCTCCCGTATGACGGCGGCGTTCGCGAGTGAGCAAAGAAGCGGAAAAAAAAGTTTTTTAAAAAAATCCCAGCACGCTTAATTTTCAAGATTGAGAGTTCATTTTTGGGTCCTTTTTTGTCATTGCCTGAAGTTTAGTATGCAACCAACAGAAATAAAATAAAATCATTATCATATATAAATATTGGAATATATGACAGCACGAAAAAAACTTCATATATAATTGTTTACAAATCGCGCTGTGAGCAAAACGGTTAAAGCTAATGAGATAATTATTTTTTCATTGTATTGTACACTAAATTGCAATGATTTTGGTATATAACAAATTGTAAAACGATCAAAGCAACAGAGAGAAAATATTATCACAATATGATGCATGAATTCGTAACGTACCGACGTAAAAAAAAGCTGTTTTCCAAAATTTACCATAAATCGCAATGTTGTGCTAGAGACTTCCAGTTTGTTGCAAAATAAAGGTAATTGATTGAATATTACTAGACTGTAAGTGTTGTAGCTTACAATTGCAGTTTTCGACCATTTCAGTCGAGTTAAAGTTGACTGAAGGTCGAATTTTTTCTATTTATTGTTATTTATATGAAAATATTTCAAAACAGATAAAAGCTACAACCATGGGTTGTTTTTAGTTGTATTCTACATGAAATTGCACACATTTTCATTTATAAAACCTTATGTAACGGCTAATTTAAAATGGTGCAAACATTACGACAATCGGACAAAAATATTTATGATATTTTTGGAAGAGTTACCGCGCGGACGTAAGGAAAAAGTTTTTTTCATAAATTCACCATAAATCAAATTATTGTGCTAGAGACTTCCAATTTGTTGCAAAATAAAGGTAAATGATTGAGTATTACTAGAATGTAATAGTTTTAGCTTACAATTGCGTTTTTTACCATTTCGGTCGAGTCAAAGTTGACCGAAGGTTGAAATTTTGGCACATCGTTATTTATATGAAAATATTTCAAAACTGATAAAAGCTACAACCATATGTTGTTTTTTGTTGTATTCTACATGAAATTGCACACATTTTCATATATAAAACTTTATGTACCGGCTAATTTAAAATGGTGCAAACATTACGATAATCGGATGAAAAAATTTATGAATTTTTCGGAAGTTACCGTGGACGTAAGGGAAAAGTTTTTTCCATAAATTCACCATAAATCGAAATATTGTGCTAGAGACTATTACTAGAATATAAGAGTTTTAGCTTACAATTGCGTTTTTCAACCATGTCGGTAGAGTGAAAGTTGACCGAAGGTTGAAATTTTGGCACTTATCGTTATTTATATGAAAATATTTCAAAACCGATAAAAGCTACAACCATGTGCTGTTTTTGTTGTATTCTACATGAAATTGCGCACATTTTCATATATAATATGATATTGTTATGTTACAATAAAGTTTCATACATACTTACCTGGCAGATATATACATAGCTAAGACTCCGTCGTCCCCGACAGAAATTCAAATTTCGCGCCACTCGCTACAGGTAGGTCAGGTGATCTACCGGCCTGCCCTGGGCAGCAGGACTAGGAACCATTCCCGTTTTCTATCATATTTTCTCTCTTCCACCTGTCTCCTGCGGGGAGGCTGGGTGGGCCTTTAATTGTATATATCTGCCAGGTAAGTATGTATGAAACTTTATTGTAACATAACAATATCATTTTCATACAATCAACTTACCTGTCAGATATATACATAGCTGATTGGCACCCTTTGGTGGAGGGTAAGAGACAGCTACTCATGGAATAGACAGGTAAACAACATATGTTGTAGGTATAAATAAAACCTTGGTTCCTACCTGATAGGTGGTAGACTTCGTGGGTGTTTGCCCAGTAGTCTGCATCACCTCAAACTTTAGCGAGATATATGATCTATGGCCAAGAGTTCTTGTGGGTCTGCCGAAGGGGTCTTATCCGCTTACTCGGCAGAGCCTGAAAGGACTTTGTCAATGGGTGCTGATCCACTTATATGACAATACACCTTATGAAGGAGCACACAACCAATCCCGACCACCTGATCCTAACCACATGTTAGAAATAAAGATTGTTCAGAGTTATCCCCGAACTCTTCACAACAACCATAACTCAAAAAACACACTACGCACACATACATAATTTTCAAAAAAAAATTTTATACTCATCTAATTAGATATGACAAGAGTCTCTTACTGAACAACAGAGACGGCCGCTTGTGCTAAACCAAGTCCTTTTTGTTAGAAGAGACTCCAGACCATATCTAAAAAGAAGGAAAGTATATACTTAAGGATTGGTGTCGGCTGCTGTACCCAGGATCATATCCGCCGATACGAAAGGACCCAGAGAAAAACATTTCTCATAGGTCACACGAACGTCTTTCAAGTAATGAGATGCAAATACAGAGTTGCATCTCCAAAATGTCGTATCTATGATGTTTTTAAGCGACATATTCTTATGAAACGAGAGAGATGTTGCTACTGCTCTCACTTCATGAGCTTTCACTTTTAACAGTCGGAACTCTTCGTCAGGACAGATCTTATGCGCGTCTGTAATGACGTTTCTCACAAAGAATGCCAGAGCATTCTTGGACATCAGTCTTGTGGGGTCTTTTACCGCGCACCAAAGACCTTGCCTAGAGCCTCCCATCTGATGCTTCCTCTGAAGGTAGAATTTCAGAGCTCTTACAGGGCATAGAGACCTCTCTGCTTCTCTGCCTACGAGACTCGATATGCCTTTTACTTCGAATGACTTAGGCCAGGGATTCGTGGGATTTCTCGTTTTTAGCTAAAAACAGGGTCTTAAACGAGCAAATAGCTGAGTCTCCCTTGAATCCTACTTTATCCTGCAGAGCATGTAATTCACTAATTCTCTTTGCCGTAGCTAAAGATAATAGGAATAGGCATTTTCTGGTGATGTCTCTAAACGATGCCAGATGAGGAGGTTCGAACCTTTCGGATGAAAGGAACTTGAGAACCACGTCTAGGTTCCAGTTAGGAGGGACCCCGGTTCCTTAGACTTTGAAGTCTCAAAGGACCTTATGAGATCGTGAAGATCCTTGTTATCTGCCAGATCTAATCCTCTATTCCTGAAGACTGCCGAGAGCATACTTCTGTATCCCTTTATTGTGGATACAGCTAGATGAGATTTCTCTCTCAGGAATAGAAGGAAATCCGCAATTTCCGCTACAGAGGTAGTGGAGGAGGACAACTTCTTAGTTCTACACCACCTTCTAAAAACCTCCCACTTGGACTGATATACTTGTCTAGTGGAGGTTCTGCAGGCTCTCGCGATCGCGCTTGCAACTTTGCGAGAAAACCCTCTCGCTCTGACGAGTCTTTCGATAGTCGAAAGGCAGTCAGAGCGAGGGATCTGGGAAAGTCTACGATCCACTCCACCACCTCCGTGAACCAGTCTTGAGCCGGCCAAAAGGGGGCTATCAATGTCATCCTCGTCTCCTTTGAAGCCACAAACTTTTTCAGCACTAGTCCCAGGATTTTGAATGGAGGAAAAGCGTAGACGTCTACGTGAGACCAGTCCAGCAGGAAGGCGTCTACCATAAGAGCGCTGGGGTCTTCCACGACCGAGCAAAAGACTGCCAGCCTTTTGGAGATGAACGTGGCGAAGAGATCCACATGAGGAGTCCCCCACAGAGACCAGAGATCTTGACACACCTCTTCGTGTAGGGTCCACTCTGTGTGAAGGACCTGGTTCCTCCTGCTGAGCCTGTCCGCCCTCACATTCTTTTCTCCCTGAACGAACCTTGTAAGAAGGGAGATGTTCCTCTGAGACGTCCAAAGTAAAAGATCTCTTGTAAGTTCGTAAAGGAACAAGGAGTGAGTCCCTCCTTGTTTCCGAATGTAGGCGAGTGCTGTGGTGTTGTCCACATTTACTTGAACTACTTTGTTCGAAACCAGAGGTTCTAGACTCTTCAAAGCCAGGTGTACGGCAAAGAGCTCTTTGCAGTTTATGTGCCAAGACACCTGCGCTGTTTCCCAGGTGCCTGACACCTCCTTCGAGCCTAATGTTGCTCCCCAACCTTTCTCCGACGCGTCGGAGTACAACACTAGGTCTGGGTTCTGGATTTTTAGAGAGATCCCTTTGTTCTCTTTCAGAGGGGGCAACCACCATTCCAAGTGCGGTCTTATCTCCACTGGAATGGGAAAGGCGTCTGAAAGATGTCCGGTTTTCCAACTCCAAGACCTCTTGAGGAAAAATTGAAGCGGACGTAAATGAAGTCTTCCTAGCGGGAAGAACTGTTCGAGCGAGGAAAGGGTCCCTAGAAGGCTCAGCCATTCCCTCGCCGACGTCTGTTCCTTCCTTAAGAAGAGAGAGACTTTCTGCAAACCTTTTGCGATTCTCTCTTGCGAAGGAAATACTCGAAAACCCCGAGAATCCATCTGAATCCCCAGATAGACTAAGTTCTGTCTGGGGGTCAGCTGCGACTTCTCGAGGTTTACGAGTAATCCCAACGATCTGATCAGGTCTAAAGTTAAAGTAAGGTCCTCCAAGCACTGTCTCTCTGATCTGGCCCTGATGAGCCAGTCGTCCAGATACAGAGAGATATTTACTCCTTTGAGGTGAAGAAACCTCGCCACATTCTTCATCAGGCTTGTGAAGACCTGAGGAGCTGTGGAAAGGCCGAAACACAAGGCTCTGAACTGAAAGATCCTTCCCCCGTCATGAAACGGAGGTACTTCTTCGATGAAGGGTGGATCGGGACGTGAAAATAGGCATCCTGGAGATCCAGAGACACCATCCAATCTCCTTGTCGCATTGACGCAAGAACTGAGGCAGAAGTCTCCATCGAGAACTTCTCCTTCTGAACAAATTTGTTCAGAGAGCTGACGTCTAGTACTGGTCTCCAGCCTCCCGAGGCTTTCGCAACCAGAAAAAGGCGATTGTAAAACCCCGGGGAGTTTTGATCCAGTACTAGTTCTATCGCTCTCTTGTTCCACATCTGATCCACCATCGATCGAAGAGTATCCCTCAGCACAGGATCCTTGTACTTGGCTGTTAGTTCCCGCGGTGTTGACGTTAGGGGAGGAGTGTTCATGAAAGGGATACGATATCCCTTCCTTATTACAGACATCGATGAAGCGTCTGCGTTTATAAGTGCCCAGGCCTCCACAAATCCCAGGAGCCTGGCACCTACTGGTGCTTGGAGGAGAGAAGCATCACTTTCCCTTTTTAAAGGGACGAAAGGCAGACCTACCTCTCTTCTCAGGAGCCTTCCTTCTTGCGGGAGCTCTGGAGGTCGGGCCACCTCGAAAGGGCTGAACTGATGTACTCGGTCCTTTCTTGTCCGTTGCAGTAGCAGGTTTCTTCTTCCTTGCTGACTGAGTCAGAAGGTCTTGAGTCGCCTTCTCAGTTAATGAACGAGAAATGTCCTTCACCAACTGAGAAGGGAACAAAAAGTCTGACAAAGGAGAGTACAGGAGCGCTGCCCTCTGAGAGTGGGAGACCGCTTTGGTAAAAAAAGGCACTATAAACTGTCCTCTTTTTAAGAAGAACTGCTCCAAATAAAGAGATCTCAACCGAGCCATCCTGAACCGCTTTGTCTATAAAAGACAAAATACACAGAAGGACTTCTGGTTCGAGTCCTTCAGAATCATGGGCTTTCTTGGACATCACCCCAAGGGACCAATCTAAGAAGTTGAAAACTTCCAATACATGGAAGAGTCCCTTGAGGAGATGGTCCAGTTCTGAAATGCCCCAAGTTATACGGGCAGAGTTCAAACCTTGTCTACGAGAAGCGTCAACTAAGGTAGAAAAATCCGCTTCTGTCGAAGACGGAAGAGAAATGCCCATATTCTCTCCCGTCTGATACCAAATGCCTCTTTTACCAGCTAGTCTCGCTGGGGGCATGCAGAAGACCGTTCTTACCAACTCCTTCTTCGACTTCATCCATGAGTCTAATGACTGAAGAGCCCTCTTCATCGAAATGGCGGGCTTCATTCTAAGAAAAGACGAAGACTTCTTTGTCTTTGCACTCGAGAAAAGAGAGCGTGGAGGAGGAGGAGCGGCAGGGGTCAAGTCGTCTCCATATTCTTCTAGAAGCAAGGCTGTCAAAACTTTATAGTTCGACAGTCCTTCTCTTCCCTGATACTCGTCCTCCGAGTTTACTTCTAACTCGGGGTCTAGATGAGTCTCCGCTGACAAATCAGTGCGTCTTTCCTCTGGGGGAGACAGACTCCTGATAGGAGAGGGGCTAAGGGAATGATATTCCTTCCTCTTCACAGCTTTAATAGTCTTGGAAGGCGCCAACAGCCTAGGCTTCTCTCCATAATTGGATGACGCTTCTCGTCCGCCAAGCGTCCTGGCTGACGCCTCCCGCTTGTCTGGCTGCTGACGTCTGGATGACGCCTCGCGCCTGGAAGACGCTTCGCTCTCAACTGGCGTCCTAACTGGCGCCAATACCTTGGTTGGAGCCTCGCGCTTATAAGAAGCTTTAAATGACGCTTCATGCCTATAAGACGCCTCACGTCTATCTGGCGTTACGTGTCTGCCGAAAGGTTCCCTCGATCTCGCTCTCGAAACCGACGCCTCTGCGGAACGTTTGGAAGCTTCACGTCTGCATGACGTCTCTCGCTTTGCAGGGGAGAGAGGACGAGACTTCTTGATTGGAAGCGAAACGTCCTTCCTACGAGGAGGATCCCTCGCTAACACTCCCACCAAAGAGGCTAGTTGTTCCTGTACTGCCAAGAGAATCTTCCTTGAAGCTTCTCCCACGTCATCTACAATCGGGGGAGAAGGAGTAGTAAAGCGTTCTTCCACGTCCACGTCGGGTGATGCTGATGCCACCTTCGCCTTTTTAATAGATGAGGGAGCTTCATCTGAGAAACGCTCCGGGCTCGAATCCAATTCAGGTTCTTTCAAATGCCGTTTCAGAGGCCTAGATAGATCCGACTCCTTCCACCCTCGTTTAGGAGAGGGAGAGGGAGAGGATGAGAAACACTCACGCAGGACGCTTTTTCTAAAGCGCCCCTGAGCAGCCTGCAACGAAACAGAGCCTGCTGAAGGGACGTCTGACCGTTGGGGATTCCCCACAACCTCCTTAAGGCTTTCGACTTTCCTTCTCCTCTGGGCATGGGAGCTTGGAAGAGGTCTAGGCCTGGGAGCGTCGCAGGGACGATCAAACGCCCCCTCCACAACACTGGGAGAACTCACTTCACTGTAATGTTCACTTTCACTAGCCTTACCTTGTAAGTCCGCCATTTTGGACTTCATCTGCTGAATTGTAGCTTTCAGATCGGCGATTTCTGAGGCCGATTCCGAAAGTAAAGCTTGTGAATTAGACAAATAGGGCAAATAGGGAGAATCCAACTCATCAGGATTAGAATAAGGATCAATAAAAGGCTCAATAGGCCTTGTGCTCACACCTTTCAAACGTCTAACCCTATCCCTCTCTAACTTCTTCAAATAAGAAGTTAAAGTCTTCCATTCTTCTGCATTTAATCCCTCACATTCATGACAAGTATTAGTAGCAGAACACTGAAACCCCCTACATTTACGACAGACAGTGTGAGGATCAACCGAAGCTTTCGGTATCCTCACCCTGCAGCCTACATTCACACACATTCTCACACTCACATTTGAATCAGACATACTGAGAAAATTCCAAAAAGCAAGTCCAAAATCAGTCCACAGTAGCGAATGCCAAAAACACGATCCAGATACGTCACCAAAAAGCCGAGAAACGATGATCAAAGGATGAAATAAGAATCTAAGTCAGGAGGTAATAGCAACAATGTTGATACCACCGGCGACAGAGAAAATATGATAGAAAACGGGAATGGTTCCTAGTCCTGCCACCCAGGGCAGGCCGGTATATCACCTGACCTACCTGTAGCGAGTGGCGCGAAATTTGAATTTCTGTCGGGGACGACGGAGTCTTAGCTATGTATATATCTGACAGGTAAGTTGATTGTATGAAAACTATGTAACGGCTAATATAAAATGGTGCAAAAATTATGTCAAAGTGATGAAATAATTTCTGAGATGTGTCGCTTATGCTTTTTAGTGTGAGAAGAAAGAAATTCACGCTTGCGCGCCTGGGTAACGATTGTAAACAAAACAACAGCTTGATCCGTGAGCTCCCAGCATCCCCTAAGGCGCGTGATTCAAAAGTTTTCGCCTAGTAGGCCTATAACTATTTTTCCGCGAATTTTTAAGAAAACTTTTTTCGCCGACGTACCATATGTCGGTTCGGCACACGACAGACAATTTTCGTTGACGTTTAATACGTCCAATCGGCGTTAAAGTATTAAAAAGGCTAAATTGGTAACACTGGGCCCAATACCTACATAGTGAATGCTTCACACATTGTACTATGCAACTGTACATTTCATTGACTTTTTTGTGTTTTGTAAAAAGATTTTGAAATTATATTTACAGTAAGTAAAGTGTTTTACGCAGAGTTTAGAGCATAAATAAAATACGTGGGTAGTTTGTAGAATGGTGTAACTACTATTACATTGTGTACATATAAATGAGACTGTAGTTTTGGTGACACGGCGATCTTCATACGTATTTCTGTTAACATTTCCTGAATGAATACACATTTACGATAAAAAATCATTTACTGTACTGATTACTGTAATAATAATGTGATTGCAGCAAAGTAAAGTAATCAAATGTGAACTGCAAAGTGTATTTTTGTCTTTTGAAAAATGTTTTCCCCAAGAAAAACACAAAGAGCGGACCCTGCACGTGTGCAGAGTATGCGAGACCGAGCATCTTTATCTGCCCTCACTCGCGTCTTGACATGGAATTTTTCTTCGAACAGGCTTTTTAATATGAAGATACTACAATAATATACATATAGGGTAAAAATGGTTTTATTATGTTTACACTTCGTTGACAATTGCAAACAACAATAAGATAATCTACGACAATCGTTTGCATGACCATATTGTTCAGAAAAATTATTTACACACTACCTAAATTATAGTGAATTTCGAATTAAAAATTTATAAGTTATCCTAAATTTTATTACTACCATAATTACGTACACTACTATTAATGTTTCTAAAAGGTTACCAAACGGTAAAGGTCGCTGTGAACGCAATCGTATACTACTACTGGTAACTCAAATGTTTACAATTTGTTCGGAGGTCCCTCAGAGTTACAAGTTGATTTCATTGATATGGAAGTATTCCTTGAACAAGCTATCTATTATGAAGATATGCCAACAATATAAAAGGAGAGAATGGTTTTATTAAATTTCATTGTCCAAGGGAAAACTTGTGGCTAACTGATCCTGAGACTGCAAATCAGCAACTAAGCGATGGCCAACGTGAGGCCTTAGCTCTTTCAGTGGGAAGAGGACTAGCTGTTCACAGGATTTTATGGAGGGCACTGCTGCTAATCCCATAGTTCCCCAAGCAAGTCTACCTTCAGGAAATTCTAACAGCATCTGAGTCAGCAAGGTTAAATGATGAGATCGAGCAACTTTAATCAGGCCTTAGCTGTTTGAGTGGGAAGAAAGTCCTCTTGATAATTATCTAGTGGATCCCACAATGCAGGGTGAAAATGGGTAATACGTACACTGGACCACCAGTTTTCGCAGAGGATGGGTACCACACCCGCCCGTGAATAGCTAAAGTAAGTGAATATTAAAACCCCCTAAAAATGCTTAGAACTGCCTATTTTGAGAGTTCAAACACACAAAAAAAGAAAATTCTCTAAATGCTTATACCTGAGAATCTTAATAGTTTTATCACAAACAGTGCATTTTGTCACGAAAATTATATGAAAGTAGAGCAATTTATGAATATCTATCTGTGAAAAATACTGCGACTAGGTGAATTTCCCATGAATAACATGTATACTATATCTATATGTTCCATAGAAAAATCTACGACTATTTGAGTCTGTGAACACCAGGGGTCAATTGTAACACCTAACGCAGGTTTGAATGGGTGAATATGTGAGTGATGCAGTCGCATATTTGTATATAGAACAAAGATATTCAGCAGTAATTATTTACCTTGCTTCCTTATGTGATGGTAATTTAATTACATATACCAAACTATGTAGAATGAATTAAATATGACCAAAATAAAACCAGTTCAACAGTTGCATATATACTTTTAATAAAAAATAACATTTTTAAGATAAAATAAAGTTTTAATTATATTTACCCTGTAATTATAAAGATAACAGTTTCACTCGCCAAGCAGTTAAATTCCGAAATTCACGGATTGTGCTAACTTTTCTGTTTTGTTTTGGCTAGGTAACTGACTCCGCCTACTTTCGGGTCAAGAGAGGACCCACTTGGCAATGAGCTCAGTTTGTTTCATTCCTTTAAAAAGCAAAACCCATGCCACGGGTCGGAGGGTGGACTCCAATTATATAATTACTGGGTAAGCAAAATCTAAACTTTATTTTATTATAAAAATGTCATGTTTAATTATGGGACTTACCCAGTAAGAGGGTACTCAGGCACTTCGTACCTCCAGGCTTCTCAAAAAACATAACCACTTTATATCAAGGAGAAAAAAGTTTAAGGAAGAGTTGCTTCCTACACTTCCTTTCCCAACACCATACCAGCCGCAAGAAATGAACCCAAATTACTACAATCATCATACACTGTTTCAGTATCTCTAAGATGATGAGATGCAAACACCGATTTACATTTCCAAAATGTAGAATTTAAAAATGTTGATAAGGGCAGATTTCTTTTGAAAGCCAGAGAAGTGGCCACCGCTCTAATCTCATGAGCTTTTATTTTATACAAAGGGAACACATCTTCTTAAACTGACTAGTGAGCCTCCCTGATCACATCTCTTGGAAAAAATGCAAGAGCATTTCTAGACAAGTCTAGACAGGTTCTTGACAGTACATCACAAACTGCAAGAGTTGCCACGAATGTCCTAAGTTCTATGCAAGTGGTATTTTGAAGATCTCGCTGGACACAAAGATCTTTCCACATCATCGGATCCCAGTACTCCTGTCATGCTCTTATTAGAGAAAGAATGAGGCCATGGATTTGAGGTAAGACTTGTTCTTGGCCCAAAAAAACCCCGAGGGAATAGGAACAGATAGCATTCCCCTTCGAAAAACCTATCCTTTTATCCAAGCAAGCACTTCACTGATCCTCTTTGCCGTCACCAAAGATATCAGAAAATAGGTTTTCCTATTCAAGTCTCTTAAGGAGATAGCATGCATAGGTTCAAAGTGAGGACCTGACAACCATTTCAAAACTACGTCTAGATTCCAAAGGTGCTGGAGGTGGTGAATCTGTACCCTTGGAGGTGTCAAAAGACTTAATAAGGTCTGAAATGTCTGGATTGGAGGACAAGTTTAATCCTGTATGATGAAAGGCCGACCCCAACATGGCTCTATAGCCTTTAATGGTGGATGTTGAAAGGTTCTTTGCTGATCTTACATGTAATAAGAAGTCAGCTATTTGAGTCACAGAAGTCTGAGAAGAGGAGACCTTGATGGTCCTGCACCACTCTCTGAAGATCTTCCACTTATTTTAGTAGATGGCATTAGAAGATTGTCTTCTGCATCTAGCGATTGTCTCTGCATCTAGCGATTGTCTCTGCAGCCGCTTTAGAAAAAAACCTTTCTTTCTAAGGAATCTTTTGACAGTTTGAAGCCTGATAGGGCCAAAGAAGACAGGCCATTATGGAACCTCTGGAAGTGTGGTTGTCTGAACAGCTGCCTCTTTTGAGCAAGTAGCCTCGGGAAGTCCATTAAGTGATCGACATCGGGGAACCATTCCTCCAACGGCCAGAAAGGTGCTACTAGAATTAGAGATGCATTCTGGTGAGACAAAAACTTGTTTAACATCTGTCTTATAAATGGGGGGAAAGGCATATAGATTTTTATTCGAACAGTCCAAGAGAAAAGTGTCTATTATCAGGCTTGAGGATCTGGTACTGGCAAACAATACAGAGGAAGACGATGTTTCCGAGACGTGGCAAATAGATCCATCATCAGTTTTCCCCCAAACTCTCCACAGGTCTAAGAAGACTAGTGGATCCAAGGTTTATTCCGTCGAGAGGACTTATTCCTGACAGCTTAGCTCGTTTGGTAATAAACTGGCCTTCCCTTAGATAAACCTGGTTATTATTCCGGTATTGTTCTGTTCCAGCCAGAGGAGATATCTTGCTACCTCGTACAGAGAAAGCGATCGAGTCCCTCCCTGCTTCGCTATGTAAGAGAGTGCAGTCATGTTGTCTGAGTGGACTACAATCGTCTTTGTTTTTACTTCTTGAGAGAAGGATTGAAGGCCAAAATATACTGCCTTTAGTTCTTTCACATTTATGTGAGAAGACCTTAGCTCTGGGGACCATATCCCTGACATCTTGCTCTCCTTAAAAAGAGTGCCCCATCCCAGGTCTGATGCATCCGAGAAGTTTAGGTTGGGGCTCAATGGAAAAAGACACTTTCTTTGTGAAATTCTCTCCTTGGTTGGAGTTCCACCAAAGAAGATCCTCTTTTATTTCTTTCATCACTGGAAACACGAGCAAGTCTGGAAGAACGTTCCTGTTCCAGCTCGCTTTCAAAAATAACTGTAGTGGTCTGAGGTGTAGTCTGCCCAGGTGTACGAACTGTTCCATCAACAAAAGAAAATTGAGAAGACTCATCCAATTGTTGCTAGGTATTCTTTCAGCTAAAGAATCTCTTGTACCTTCTTTAGACAAGATCCGATCCTTTTCGGTGTCAGAAAAACCCGAAAATCCTGAGACACCATTATCATCCCCAAATATTGAATCCTCTGAGAGGGGATTAAATGAGACTTCTGGCGGTTCACTAGAATACCTAATTCTTGTAATAACAAGAGTCTTCTTGAGGTCCTTTGTGCAGAGACTTTCTGAATTGGCTCTGAAAACCCAATTGTCCAAATACAAGGAGATTCTTATCCCCTGTAGGTGTAACCACTTTGTGATTGGAGCCATTACTCTAGTGAAAACCTCCAGTGCCGTCGAAAGACCAAAGGAAAGAGCACGAAATTGATATGCCCTTCCCTCGACTACAAACCTGAGGTATTTCCTTGAACTGGGATGAACAGGTACATGGAAATACACCTCCTGTAAGTCTATATACATATCCAATCTCCTGGGCAAATGGACGACAGAACTGATTGGTTTGTTTCCATCATGAATCTTGTCTTCAAGACAAAGGTGTTGAGAATGCTGACATCCAAGACAGGCCTGCCCCCTGATAACTTGGGTACCACAAACAGGCAGTTGTAGAAGCCTGGAGAATGAAGGTCTTGCACTCACTCTATTGCTCCCTTAAAAAAAAAAAAGAAAAAAAAAAAAAAAAAAAAAAAAAAAAAAAAAAAAAAAAAAAAAAAAAAAAGAGAGAGAGAGAGAGAGACAAAATTTCTGCAAGTGCCGAAAACCTTTCTGACCCTTACGAATAAGCAGTCAATATGACCGGCATGTTGACTAAAGGAGGCGTTTTCACAAAGGGTATGATATAACCTCTTTTCAGAACCTTCATTATCCAGGCTTCTGCTCCAAAAATGAAAGAACTCTGGCTCTGATTTGTGCATGGAAAACTGTCTCCTCACTTGCAAAAGGGACCTTAGTAGAGGATTTCTTGATTGCCTTTGAGGCAAAGTGGGTACTTCCTCTGAAGCAGGAGAAAGATCTCTGTCTGGACTGATAGGGCTTTGCCCTCAGAGGGAGAGACTGCTGCATATTAACAGTAGGAGTCTCTTTTGGTCTCTTGGAGGACTGAGCAAGAAGATCCTCAGTACTTTTCTTCTTTAACCCAGAAGCTATGTCGAGGACTGTAGACTGGGGAAAAATGTGTTTCTTGTCCAGCAGAGAATATAACAAAGCCGATCTTTGAGTTGCCATCACTCTCTTAGAAGTGTACAAGCACCAAAGCTCCCTCTTCTTCAGGGTTTCCAATGTGTACAGGGAAGAGGGAAGCTAACTCATGGGAACCATCTGTAATCCACCTGTCAATACATGACAACACTCCCAACCAGTCCGAAGCAAAATTCTCCAGCAAGACCAAGCAGAATTTAATTTTGCAAACCAAGGCACCCACTACCCAACCAAGAAAATTTAAAACTTCAAACACTTTGAAGACGTTTTTCAGTAGATGCACCATTTCCAAGGCCGAAAATAAAATCTTCGCCAAAGTGAAGGCAGAACACCTGGCCGAATCTACTAAGCCTGTGAAATCTCCTTGGGAAGAGGCACATATTCCCAAAGAAGGAGCTTCCTAAGTAGCATAAGTACCCCCATCTCGTAATCCTAGAGGGAGGAAACTAAAAGAAATTCTGCATTGATTCCTCTTCTCTACTAGCCACACTTCTATATCCTTAAAAGCTTTCTTTGCTGAAGAAGAAGGCACCATATTTGGTATGTCGGAAGAAACAGAAGTAGAGTAGGTATATCCATGACTAAAGCTGACGTGGGCAATGAGGGAGTGGTGGGTGAAAAGAAGGTAGGATAAGTATTCAAAAGGAACTTCATTAAGGCGACATATGCAGAAGAGGTAACCTGATCTTCTGTCTCTTCCTCTTTCAACAAAATGGGAGAAAGATCTGCAGGAGCTTGCGTCATATCTGCATCCAGAGGAGTCTGAGAAATCGTAGCTACTATGGGCACCTGGGGAGGTTCCGCACCTATGGGCGCTTGAAGAGTCCTAGCTACTACTGGCGCCTGAGCTGTAGCGGGTGCTTGAGACACTGTTTGAGTTTGAGGCATCGTGGGAGCTTTATTAAGTAAAGCTAGAATGCTATCTAGTTTCAGCTGAATAGGATCCACTTCTGGAGAAGCCGCGGGCGCTACAGGAGGAAGAGAGCCCGATGGGTGCTACTGGAGGAAGAGAGCCCAATGGGCGCTACTGGAGGAAGCGAGTCCAATGGGCGCTTGGGCGCTACTGGATGAAGAGTCCGATGGGCGCTTGGGTGCTACTGGATGAAGAGAGTCCTATGGGCGCTCAGGCGCAACTGCACCTTGCTCTGATGCCACACAAGTGGGCACTGCCTAGCACTTGTTGACAGTAGAGGATTCTGGGTGTTTGACTGTTTCTGACATCGCAGGCACCTTGGGAGCTGCAGGAGTAGAAGCTGACAGTACTGAGACTTGTGGAGCAGTTGAGACTTGTGGAGCAGTCGAACTACGAGGAGTCTTGGGTGCTGGAGGAGCATCCACTTCTGAGGGGCTCAGTAGAAAATTGCTACAGAGAACCCCAATGGCTGCAAGAAGGCCGCAGTACCTTTGACCTCTTAACAGGAACCACAGGAGGCAACGTTATGTCCACAGAGGCCCTCTTAAGAGGCCGAGACTTACTGTTAGAGCGCCACTGACGACGACATAAAGAGGAGTCTTTGGAACTGGACTAATTGTGCACTTCCATAGAGTCAATGGGAGGAACAGCACCTCCTCAACTAACACTGCACTGTCACTTTTAGCCTTATCCATCAGTACTTTAACAAATGAACCAAGTTGCTCCATGGTCTGCACTAACAGAGAAAAGCGCTTTTCCAACTTCTATTCTAGACTAGCGACGAGGTTGGGATCGGAAGTGTGGGAGCCTGAAACTTTAGCAGGTGGTACAGTAAGAGAACTGGAAACTGGGGCTAGAGAAATAACAGGAGCATTCGAATTTGATGTTCCCTGGCCAGGTGATTTCGATAGCTCTAGCTAAAGCCTTTCTCTATCTAATTTTCTTAAATGAGATTCTAAGTTTCTCCATGTTCTCTAATCCCAATCATGACACTCATTACATCTCACATTCACCGAACATACTTGTCCACAGCACTTTGTAGACAAAGAATGAGTATCGTAAGATTCCTTGGTCAACCTAGTTTTACAACCATTCACACAATACTTAATGTTGGACACACTAGTGTCCGACATGTTGAAAAAAAGGTGAGACAAGTCAGTAAACAAGTCCAAATCGATCTAGTTCTTCAAAGAACCTAAATCTAAATAATATTGCCGAGTCGGCCAATACAGCACAATTAATACTTCACCAAATGCTGAGAAACAAAAGGAAAAGTCAAGAATTCCAGAATTAACTGCAGCTGACTAGTCTGTAACCATCAGCCGGCAGAAAGAAACTGAGCTCTTTGCCAAGTGGTTCCTCTCTTACCCTGAAAGTGGGTGGGGTTCTTGTTACCTGGCCAAAACAAAACACAAAAACTAGCGCAATCTGCGAATTTCGGAATTTAACCGCTGGGTGAGTGAAACTCTTAGCTATACAATAACTGGGTACGTACCATAATTAAAAACATTTAGTTCATTAACTTGACAGTTAAAAACTTACAAATACTTTTAATAAAATATCAGTTAACAGTGAAACAGTTACATATACCTTTAATAAAAAATCAGTTAATTAACTTAACAGTTACATATACCTTTAATAAAAAAAAATTTATTAAATTAAGTTAAAAGTTACATACACCTTTAATAAAAAGTAAGTTCATTACCTTAACAGTTAAACAGTTCCATATACCTTAAACATCGGAATATTCTTTTTCTCGCAGCTACGTTGTGGATAATTTTCTCACTTGTTGCCTTCTGTATAAAAAATACTTTGATAGAATACCTTTAAAATGAATACAAATAACTAATCCTACCATATAGTTTTAAAAAGTACTCTCTGGAAAAACTTTAAATTAAAATTCAAACTTCATACTCTGCCTTGACTATAAGTTTAAGGCTATTACTACTTACAAAGATCAATTGTCAGGAAATCTCTTCACGAGGTAGCTTTGAACATTTTCGTACACAATCATCATAATTCCTGCACCAGGACCTAACCGTAGCACCTTTGGAACTAAACCCTTGTACAGGGCAAGGAACCTGTGGATATAAATGAATTCTAAGGTCACAGTATGGTTGAAAATATAAAATAAATAAAATAAGAAAGCTACAATATGTACAGGGTGTCATGATAGAGTTTTATATACCACCATGACCGCGTGCAAACCTTACACTAATGTGCATATACTTTCTTTAGAACTTTGTAAGAAGAAAAGTCTATTTATAATTTACACATTGAAAGCATCTTGCCTTCAATTTCTTCCAATCTTTTTTCATCTTAAATCTGAATATTATGCTATGCCCTTTCCCAAAGATTATGCAAGAAAATAATAAATAAACTAAAATCTACTTAATGCTCAGATCACAGTGGAGGAATAATCTCTAAAGCTTTTTTATAAATGCAAAACGCACAAAACATTTGCAAGAACCTTGTTAAAAGGTTTCCATGCCATTAAATGGATAAACTAAAACATCACATGAAAAAAGATGGGTTTCCATGCCACTGAATGGATATACTAAAACAGACTACCTTCAAAAGTTAGCAAAACAATCTATGACGACTTTATAATACTCAAAAATCAACTTTCCCATGGAATAGCCACTGACAACCCTTACTAAAATGTTGTCATACATTGAATGTTCCAAATACATGGACTGTGCTATTGCCTCTGCACCAAGGACTTCCACAGTCTCAAGAGTACTATATTTCCCTTGCTTGATAGTGGATGGACCATGAAATTTAGGGACAATCCCAAGTATTGGGACCTATTTTGGTCATTCAGCCCCATAGTGGAATGAAATAAATTTTATGATTAATGAAATGGAAATGAAGGTCTGATAACCTAAAAGGAATTTAAACTTAAAAACATATTTGAAAAAAAAAAGTACAAAACTTAAAAACATTTGAAAAAAAAAAGTAAAAGTATTTTTTTAGTACAAAATTTTTAAAAATTAAAATTTATTTTTATATTAAAATACAAATAAAAGTGTAACTGCATACGCTTGTAAGCATTTGGTGACAGTTAAAATTAAATATTAGTATAAAAATTAAATTAGTAAAATGAGACAAATTTTATAATATACATCAAACTCTTTCAAGAATTTTACAAGGTTATTGACATCAACATCATCTCATAAAATATAAGCAAGTTGTTTCCCTGAAAGACCAAATTTTCTGCGGGCAGCACCATATTCTGACCAATTGATTGACTATGGAATTTAGGCCATAGCCCAAGCACTGGGACCTTTAAAGGTCATTCAGCGCTGCAGTGGTATGTGATTGAATTAAATGGATTAAAAGAATGAATAGGTGAATCACTTAAAATCTTTTATGCAACTCATCAATTAAAACTGCAATTAAAAGTATCTAACGATACACAACAATTAAAACTAAGGTCATCTAATGAGGTACAGCAATTAAAACTAAGACATTCACTCTCATTCAAAACCATTTACACCAAATAAAAAAAATCACATAGTTGAAATTACAGCAAATTAAAAACTATCCGACATGCATACATTCATTTAACACCATTTACAACTTAATTAAAAGTAAAAAATAAAAATTATAAATAATAATTAGGTACTTGAAATGATGACTATGAGCAAAAGAAATAAATAAAATATAATAAAATAATTTTAAAAATTAATAAGTTAAAATTTACCATGCTACTATATTTAATAAAAATAAATATTTTAAAAATCTCACTAATACAGGAATACTGCTCAGTCATCTAGAATATTAGCAAGAGATTTTCCATCAAGGTGGAATCTCTGCCTCTGTTCTCTATAGTTTACACAATGCACCAGGATGTGCTCCACTGATAAGGTAGCATCTCACCTAACACACATACTGGTGCACTGCCACCTTCTTAAATAACCTTATGGGTTGTTCGTGTATGACCAATGCGAAGTCGCCTCAAAACAATTTCTGTTCTCTCTTTTCGAAAAGAGGGCCATTTTTCTATACTTTTCCTTATCTTACGTTTCTTATTGTTGGCTAAGAGAGGGGAGGACCATCTCTCTTGCCTCTTCCTCAAGATGTACGACTTGATGGGTCTCTTCATATCAACATATGGCACTTTGGTTACCTGATACAAATTACTCATAACTGCTTCCTTTGCATATCTGTCTGCCTCCTAATTCCCACCAATTTTGACATGAGCTGGGATCCAGCAGAAACACTGACTTCTTGCGACATGAAATCCAAAAGAGCCACCCCTGGGCTTTTTGTAACAGAGGATGAATTGTATACTACAGCTGACAACCCTGAAATGTGTATGGAAGCCAACTCCAGCAATTTTGCCTCTTAAATTTCATTCCCAAGCACAACTGCACACCCAATTCCAATATCAGATTTTGATCCCTCAGTGTAAATCTTTACTTGCCCATCATGTTCACTGTCATGCTCTAAAAAATTAGTTCTTATCTCTTCCTCAGACTGTTGCTTTTTGTTTATTTTATTTTCTTAGAGCATAAGGAAATCTTGGGAATAAGCCCTGGGGCAACAGAGGATGGTTTTACTTCTTCAACTTTTTGGTGCTGAATTACCATGTCATTCAAACATTCCAACTGTCTTATTTGAAATGGTTTGGTAGATCTTTCACCAACTTTCTAGAGTCACACTCTAAAATTTTTCGTGATGGTTTTCTCTCGAGAGCGTTTAAGTTGCGAGGTGTACCGCAACCTTTTTCTTCTCTTTGCAGATGTAAAGGAAGTTCATGAGAGTCAATGTAGATACTCTCAACAGATGTCCTGAAAGGACCTGTACATATCTTAACCCCATATTATGACCTATGTCCAATTCTTTTAACCTGGACTTGCTGGCAGATATATGCCTGACAGCCATAGTCACGTTTTGATTTACATAAGGAGTCATACAACTTCAGTAAACTTTTCTTATCAGCTCCCCAATCGAATCCCGAAACCATCTTCAGAATATTAGGGGATTTTTTAACCTTTGCTTTTAGAAAGTCAATGTGACTACACCAAGTAAACTTGCTGTCAAATATCATGCCCAAAAAGACAATCCTTCAGTTTCAAATTAGGAATAGTTTCATTGCAGGTACATCTGGTGAACTGAATGGCTACAGTTTTAGATGAAGAAAACCAGCAACTTTGTTCATCAGCCCATTTACTGATGACATTTATTGTCTTTTGCAGGTAGTTACAAGCCGATATAGCGTCATATGTGGTGGCGTAGATGGTGAAGTCATCAACAAACAGTAAAGCCCTAACTGGAGCAGAAACAGATTTCAAAATATTATGCTATCTTGTGGGACACCTTCCATCTCATAACAAGAAGAAAACTTATTCCCAACTCTTACTCTAATATATCTGTCACTTAAAAATGAGTTGATAACGTTTAACTTATTGCCCCTGATTTCCATTTTATTGAGCCATTTAACAATGCCAAATTGCCATGTCATTTCATAGGCCTTCTCTAGATAAAAAAATATTCCTACTCTGTCATTGATTGGAAAAATCCCTGCTGACTGATTTGATAATCTAAATAAAGGGTACAATGCAGAACGTTTCTTCCTAAGGCTGAACTGAACAGAAGATAACATTCTGTTTTTCTCTAAATACCACATTAGACGAGAGTTCACCATGTTCTCAAACAATTTACAGACACAGCTCGTTAGTGAAATTGGCCTGTAACTAGTGGGCTGATATGGATCTTTGTTTGGCTTTATGACCTAAACTACTATGGTCATCTTCCAAGATGGGGGAATGATGCCTGTTGTTGACTCACAAGATGAGAGAGCTTCTTGTAGTTTCCTTCTTGAGAACTTAGCATTATATGCTTCATTGTTTTGAGAGTTAAATCTAATTGACACCTTAGCATTTCAAATCTTATTGGACTGTGGTACGTAGTTTTTGAAACTTGGATATGTTAGCAAAATGCTCTCCAAATTTTTCTGCCACATCATCTGGTTTTAAAATAAGGGCATCACTGATTTTTAGAGTAGGAGCATTTGATATAACAAATTTCCCACTTAGCTGCTTAATCTCTTTCCATACTAATCTTTGTGGCATTTTCGAATTAATACCATTAATAATGGAGCCAAGATTCCTTTTTGGCTTTTCTTATATATTGTCGTTGTTTGGCTAAGGATCATTGGAATGCAGTTTTGGCTGTTCCAAAGGGTTTGCCTTAAAGCATCTATAAAATTTTCTCACTATTCTTCGCAATATGCCACAGGTTTGGTCCCTCCAATTTAGTTGAGGTCCAGTAATCATATGCGTCTAAGTGTGACTCGAACGACTCTACTTCCTGATATAACTGAAAGCTTCCATCACGCTTTACCAAATCCATTTCATTCTCCTTCCATTTTATAGGAGATTCAGAAGGTATATTTCTAGCATATTTTAAATGTATGGGAGAGTGATCACTTCCGTGCAAAAATTCGTCTACAGACCAGTTGGAGTCCAAGTGGACTGCAGGTGAACAAATGCTTAAATTGATGGCAGAAAAGACATTGGTGTAGATGCTATGAAATGTCACTGAACCATCATTGTAAAGAGAAGGATCATTATTTAGGATAAAATCATTGATGGTTCTACGAAGAGCATGCAAGGTATTACCTCCCCATAGACTATTATGAGCATTAAAATCCCCCAGTAGTAAGAATGGAGGAGGTAGTTGATTAGCTAGCGCCTGAATGTCATTCAAAGTAATCTCTGACCTAGGTGGGAGGAAATACAGCAAACAGTAATCTCTCTTTCAAGGCATGCTCAAATGGCGACTGCTTGTAGGTTTGTGTTCAAAGGAACACTTGTATGTTGTACAGACTTTTTAACAATAATTGGAACAACCCCCATAAGCTCGATTACCATCTCTGGGGTTCATCATATACATTTCATAGTTTAGTCCTGGATTGTGTAGTGAGTTGGCTAACTTAAGTTTCTTGAAGAAACACTACATCTGGATCATGATCGTTCAATAATAATTTTAATTCCATTGCAAGATACTGAATTGGAATTTTAACTGTGATTCTTATGCCCAGCCAAGTCCTTTTTTGGTTTGGTTTTCAAAGTAATACAGCTGAATGACCTTGGATTTGAAAATCTCCTAAGTCTGGTGCCTGGGAGACTTATTTTTATTAGATGATATGGAGTTGGAACATTTTTCCTACACATCCTGTTGGTTCAGTTTGAGACTAGACTTAACTAAACTTTAACCCATATTTAAAGAATCATTATGTTTTCCCTTTACTTCAGAAGTAGCTGTTCCTGAATATGATTGAGGGGATTGGGAGAGATCAGTCATACTTAAATTTTAGCAGGACTGAGACATCTTTTCTGATGGCTGACAAACCCTCATAGAAGCTAAATGGCAAGGCCCACACTTGTTGAGCTTACAGAAGTAGCAGACTCTCTCCACCATGGCTTAAAGGGGTCATCTAGCACATGGAATCTGTTGGAAATTTCAGTTTTAAACTCTATAGGAGAGGACGTTCTACATTTTTTTGGATTCGGGGGTGACTGAAAACTGTTTGGGCTTAACAGTCGAGCTCAACTCTGAAACAGCATTTGCTTGCAAATCAGGTAGTGCTTCATCAATCACAGCTTGTGATCACTTCAGTTCAAAGTGCATTACTTACTAGAGAAACTAAAATATCCTGAGAGGGTGTGTTATTTTTAATGATGGGTTTAGCAGGCTGATGGAATTCATTAGTATTTCCCTTTACAGTGGAAACAAATGAGGAAAATGATTGCCAGCACAGTGGAGACAATATTTATCAGCCTTGCAGTTGTCCTTTACATGTTCACCACAGCATACAAAGCACTTTCCTGGTTTTGTACACGAGTTTGATACATGGCCATATTCGAAGCATTTATAACACTAGGTTGGTTGATATTTAAATTGCTGACTACAAACCCAAGAGTGGTGTATATCATTAAATTCCAGTAAGTAAATGTATGTAAAAGTCAATTCAATGGCAGTGCCTTTCAATTTTCTGACTTTAATAACATATGCAGGACACTTATTTAATATTTCTTCCTCTTCAAATTCATAAAGATCTCTGCTATATATAGTACTATACAAAGTTTAATGTTAAATGATTGATGAGGGGACACATCTAAAATATTTCCATCTTCACTTGGTTGGAATTTTGAAAGCATCTTAATTTGAATATCATTGTTTACTGTGATCAAGACTCCTTTACCAAATTTTTTTATATTACCTTTAGGAATGGCACCAATCTTCCTCTGTAGATATTTGCACGCTGATAAGTAGATTTATTTTCCATGTTTGTAGTTGGTAACATGCCAAACCAACTTTGGATCATCTTTTGCCAGGTGTGTTGGCTACTATCCTCATATTTGCTGATTACATAGTCTGTCTCATCCTCATCTAAATTGTTTATGTTAAACAACTCTGCATGGTAAACTGAACCAAAGACATTTTTACCATCAAGATTACCTAGAGCTTTGGAGGCATATTCAGTTTTGCCAAAAGTAATGTAAAATTCATAAGAAAAGGGACTTTTAAAATTTGTAATTTGATTCTATCTATCTTACCAACCTTTTTTTATTTTTAGCTGGTAAGTAAGATGGCTGAAAGAAGAGTGAGAGCAGTTGCTAGCTGTTTCAAGTGATTATGCAAAATGTCAAAATCGACTTGATCACTTACGTTACTACAATACAAAACTCGTAGATTTTCATTTATACCACCAGTATTTACACCCTGGTGTCCTGGTGTTTGGTCAAGTAGAAGGCCAGAGGCGAAATCCTTAATCAAGTGAGTCATCAACAGAAGGGGGGAAGAACAAAATACATGTGGCTATGGTATGACCATTCATCCAAGCTGGGCCCATGCCCACCATGGAGCCACAATTAGAGGGGGATATAGTACCCTAGAACAGCAACCTAGATATACACCCCACACCCAGTGCCTTGGGGGTCATCAGTCCATCAAGATCAAACCTTGGTTTACCCTCGCTCGTACAAGTCAGGTACTCCAGTTTTAAGGATGAGGAGGAATGCCATCCAACCCCAACCTCCATCATCAAAAGGACTGTCAAAGCTCAGTCAGGTCCATTCCGAGAGTCGTCGACAAAAGCAGTCCCAAAAACGGAATAGAAATTTAGAGGTTGGATAGAATGATTCAGGAAAAAGTAGAGAAAGTAGAAGAAAGAAGGATTAAAAGTAAGAGAGGAAGGGTTGTAGGATGTTCCATCAGGATCCGGGGCACCTGTGGGAGTGCTATTACACTCCCACAGAAGCCAGGGTTCCTTATCCCCTCACCACTGGAAGGACTCCTACTCAAGGGCCCTTGCTTGATATTAAACACAAGCACATTCTTGTAGGGGAATACAGAAGGACAAATAATTTATTCAGGGACAAAACATAAGAAAAAGTGAGACATACTGAAAATGTAGGATACAGAAAGCGAAACATACTGAAAATGTAGAATGCAAAAGGTGTTTGTATTGTCAAGGAAAGGGCCATGATGTCATGCAATGCTGGACAAAATCAGGATCTAGAATACAGGAGGAAAGCAAAGCTTAGCCATCTCGGGCAACTGGAACAGCTGAACGAGAAAAAAGAACAGTTGAAAGTAAAAGCCCAGACAATGATTGCCCAAGCCAACAAATGTGTGGGAAGAGGGAAGCAAGCCTTCACTTGTGATGGTACCACACCTGCATGGGTCATGATATAGCCTGATATGAGGGCAGAGCAGACTTCACTTCACAAAGCTATCCTTCTCTAGGAGTCACATCATATGCATTGCTAAGACCGTGAGAATAAAATTAATTCCCTTTACATCAGGTCCACCTTAACTCTCGACTCCATTTGGGAACCATTATTGGCAAGTAGAGAATACAGGAAGAGTCTCTTTTCTGGGGTACAGCTGTTATATAAAAACATGGCTGGTGTGGTGTGTTCAATGAACTAAACAAAGCGCTACCAAGTCCCATCAAGGAGTGACTGAATTCACCTGAAATAAAACTTCCCCAGACAAACCCTCATAAAGGCTAAATGGCAAGGCCCACTACTTGTTGAGCTTACAGAAGCAGCAGACTCTCTCCACCATGACTTCTAGGATGAATCTTCAGGGCATTGCATAAAAGAATGGGTACTGATGCAATTGCAGTGCTATATCAGGTTGTAGTGATGAGGTTGTAGTGCCATCACCCTTCCATAACATGAAGAAATCTTCAGACTGGCCCATGAACAGTCCCTTGGAGGACACCTCAGAGTTAATGAGACCCAAGAGAGGGTTTCCTGAGAATATTACAGGCCAGATTTCAACTACAGCTTAGCAGGCTACTGCTGTAGTTGCCACTTGTGTAAAGTCACCATAAAAAAGGACCCCAGCCTACATCAAGCCCAGTTACAGCCAATTCCCGTGGTGACTGAACCATTTTCAAAACTCTCTTAGAAAGTAGAACCCCTACCAATGATGAAGAAAGGTAAAACTTACACATTCTCAATTAATGTACAACCAGGAAAATGTAACTTGCACCATTTCTAATTCTACTGAAACTTTTGGACTACCACAAGAGATACAGACAGATCAACACAGTGTTTTCTCGTAAAAAAATCTTTGAAGATCCCATGAAGGACCTAATAGTAAAACAGACTGTATCACCTGCTTATTATCCTCAGTTTCAAGGCATGCAGGAAATATTTCACATGATATTTTAAAAAGTTCTGAAAGTGTACTATTTGCCATGATAAAAACATAAGATAATAAGATGAGGGAGTAACACCCGTGTAGTCCAAGGTATATGATTTGGGACAGGAGTCACATGGGCTATCCCCTTTTCAATTAGTATTTGGGCATAATACCCACGGTCCCCTTTACCTACTGTGAAAGATCCGAATGTGATATCAAGAGCAGACACCTATGAGGTAATGTTAGACTTGCGATAATCTACCGCTAAGTCGGTTGGTTATGCACTTCCATACTCATTGGAGTGTCTTAGGGTTTGTAGATCACTTACGAAGTCGGTATTACTATCTTCTTTGGTTATGACGACGATGGGTTAAACTCATGATGATTCGGCAATGATGAGAGGTTCTAGTAGAAAACACGAAGTATAAAAAATACTTATATTCTCTGAGATTACATGTTGAAGTTCACAGGAAATATGTACAGGTCTTCTAATGACGATGGCTTGATCGCTTCTGCCAACGATGATGGCTAATTCTGTTCTGTTCTGACTACCATCTCGGTTACAAGTCATAAAGGAAGCAGACAGTAGCTCGAACATATGAACATACATACAAATGAGACACACTACTAATCACGTAGGCCTTTTGAATTACAGGTCGCGGTAGTTGTCTCAAGCAGGGAGCTTGGACTAATGTTTCAAAACAAATGAATGACTACAGATGACGGCATGTCATCTTAGCCTACATACTTTATCGTCTCTGGTCTGATCACATTCCTGCAAGCAATCTGGTTGACCTCTTTAGTTTTAGTTTTTTATATATATGGAATAACATTCCATATTTTTATTATGTAATCACTTACATAAAAGCTCGGTCAGCTACCAAAACCAACCACTGAATATTACTCAAGCTTGACTTGCACTTGACTTATAGGAGTGTGATACAGACACTGTGATACAGACACTATGTGAATATATATAGATATATGGAAAATACTTATAAGTAAAAAAAATTCATGGTGTACACAAATACAGATTCAAGTAATAAGATATAAAACATAATACGTATGCATATGACGATATTTGTAAATAATAGTGATCACGTGATATATACTGATACAGTTTTTCACTTCATCTCTTAAGATACATATGCTACAGAAAATACTAATGTACTCCGATAATCGCATAGAATAAAGACTAACATGATAAAAATCATATTTTAACTGATAAAAATTTCATATATGAATTGGTAAAAATTATTAATGTTTACGCTGATTGATTCGTTGATTTTTATGCTAACTGTTATATATCTGCAGTTTTTGGTAAGATAAAAGGTAACAGATTGATTATAGGCTACCTGATTTATTTATACATATGTATATGGATTCATATAATTATGATTAATATATGTACACTTAACCCTTAAACTCCGAAGCGGTAAAAATCAAAACCTCTCCCGAATGCTGGGGCCGGTTTGGAGTGAGCGCGGAAGCGGAAAAAATAATTTTTTCAAAAAATCACAGCGCGCTTAGTTTTCAAGATTAAGAGTTCATTTTTGGCTTCTTTTTTTGTCATTGCCTTAAGTTTAGTATGCAACCATCAGAAATGAAAAAAATAATCATTATCATATATAAATAATGCGATATATGATAGCGCAAAAACAAAATTTCATATATAATTGTATTCAAATCGTGCTGTGCGCAAAACGGTTAAAGGTAACAAGTTACTTTTTTTTTCGTTGTAATGTAAACTAAATTGCGATCTTTTTGGTATATAACACATTGTAAAACGATAAAAGCAACACAGAGAAAATATTATCACAAAATGATGCATGAATTCGTAACGCGCGGACGTAAAAAAAATTTTTTTTTTTTAAATTCACCATAAATCTAAATATTGTTATAGAGACTTCGAATTTGTTTCAAGATGCAGTTAAATGATGGAATATTATGATACTGTAAGAGTTTTAGCTTACAATTGCAGTTTTCGACCATTTCGGACGAGTTAAAGCTGACCAAGTCGAAATTTTGTAATAAATTTTTTTATATGTAATTATTTCGGAAATTAGAAAAGCTACAACCTTCAAATATTTTTCCTTTTATTCTACATGAAATTGCACACATTTTCATATATAAAACTCTATGAAATGCCTAATATGAAACGGAGCAAATTTTCCGAGAATGTGATGTACGCATTTCGAAGATTTATGGCGGAGAATCCGCGCGCGGAGGGAAGGAGTTTTTTTCATAAATTCAGCATAAATCGAAATATTGTGCTAGAGACTTCGAATTTGTTCCAAAATGAAGGTAAATGATTGAATATTACTAAAATATAAGAGTTTTAGCTTACAATTGCGTTTTTCGACCATTTCGGTAGAGTCAAAGTTGACCGAACGTGGTTTTTTTTTCTATTTATTGTGATTTATATGCAAATATTTCAAAAATGAGAAAAGCTACAATCTTCAATTATTTTTCGTTGTATTCTACATGAAATTGCGCACATTTTCATATATAAAACTTTATGTAACAGCTAATTTAAAATGGTGCAAACATTACCACAATTGCACACATGATTTTTTCGGAAGAGTTACCGCGCGGACATAAGGAAAATTGTTATTTTTTCATAAATTCACCATAAATCGAAATATTGTGCTAGAGACTTCCAATTTGTTACAAAATGAAGGTAAATGATTGAATATTACTAGAATATAAGAGTTTTAGATTACAATTGCGTTTTTCTACCATTTCGGTAGAGTCAAAATTGACCGAAGGTTGAAAATTTGTCACTTATCATTTTTTATATGAAAATATTTCAAAACTGATAAAAGCTACAACCATGGGTTGTTTTTAGTTGTATTGTGCATGAAATTGCGCACATTTCCATATATAAAACTTTATGTAACGGCTAATTTTAAAATGGTGCAAACATTACCACAATCGCATGTATGATTTTTTTCGGAAGAGTTACCGCGCGGACGTAAGGAAAAAGTTTTTTCATAAATTTTTTTTCACCATAAACGTTTTTTTCAAACCATAAATCGAAATATTGTGCTAGAGACTTCCAATTTGTTGCAAAATTAAGGTAAATAGTTGAGTATTACTAAAATATAAGCGTTTTAGCTTACAATTGCGTTTTTCGACCATTTCGGTAGAGTCAAAGTTGACCGAAGGTTGAAATTTTGGCACTTATCGTTATTTATATGGAAATATTTCAAAACTGATAAAAGCTACAATCATGAGTTTTTTTTGTTGTATTCTAAATAAAATTGCGCACATTTTCAAATATAATACTTCATGTAACGGATAATTTAAAATGGTGCAAAAATTATGTCAAAGTGACGAAATAATTTTTGAGATGTGTCACTGATACTTTTTAGTGCGATGAGAAAGAAATTCACGCTTGCGCGCCTGCGTAACGATTGTAAACAAAACGACGCCTTGATCTGTGAACTCCCAGCATCCCCCAAGGGGCGTAATTCAAAAGCTTTTGGCTGGTAGGCCTATAAGTATTTTTCCGCAAATTTAAAAAAAAACTTTTTTGAGTTGACGTATGGTACGTCCATTCGGCATACGGGAGACATTTTGACTTGACGTTTAATACGTCCATTCGGCGTTTAAGGGTTAATACAACTGATTCACATAAACGACTAATCTAAGTAATTAATCTTGGTGCACTTTAAATAGATTCCTAGTGCATACATGCAAAGATATATTTCGATTCTGTTATTTATAATCATTTATATAATAGATTCCTAGTGCATACACGCAAAGATATATTTCGACTCTGTTAGTTAGGACCATTTATATATAGGATACATGATACTTATATATATATAGGATACATGACCGAGGTTATACTACTACACATTTAACTAGCGTTCGAACAACTTTTCGTCCATTACACAGTTCCAGACAACCACCTATAGCCAAATGAAATGGCCAATTCCAAATGGTTAAAACAAGGGGAAATTTGCCTGGCAGGGTCTAACGTTCTATTTCGGCCTCATACTTGTTCTCTGCATCCTAAGCCACACGAATACGTTCGCGATGAATAAAATCATCCCCAGCACGAGTCCTTCGCCAGCAATGTAGAGTTAATTATCCTTCTGGTCATAATTGTCAGAAGTATGTCACTTTTGTAGTCGATTTCCGACAGCCGCCGGAGCATTCCGCATTAAAACAAGATTAACAACGGGATACGGGTGTCGGTCGAAGAAGTCCATGAAATAAGCTTGTTCACTTATGATGGTGCTTATTCCTTTCACATTGTAGGCGGTTGTTACTTGACTGCCGTCGTCCGCAGCGACGAACGATTTTTTGAAGTTGCGATGTGAAACTCTCGTACTGCAGGATACTGTAACCAGGTTCTGTTAATCAGCCTGCAAGTGAAATTATACTTGTCACAAGGGCAAAATAAATTCAGACAACATCAAATACGGGAAGGGAGAAAACCATTTAGAACCAGACTTAACCCACATGAATTCGCTGATATTTTATGGAATTCAAAAGAGTCAGCTGTACAAACTTTTTTATCCATGGCATTAACAATGAGTGAACCTATCCAGGTCTATGATGACTGTAAAAATATCCATAATTATAAAAAATAAACAGATATCAATACGAATCCCAAAGAAAATTCTATATTACTGGTAGTAAGTTACTAGACAAAGAAGTGTGAAACGGAGCTGTTTGTAAGATTGCCAGGCAACATAAGAGTCAAAGAGCATATTAATCATGATTCTGTATTTCTCTATGCTAACTGAAATTAAGCTGTGATACAATCCAATCTTATGTGCCCCTAACAAAAGTTTCATATTCAAATTTCTCGCGCGCATCCTCTGAGGTTAATTTATAGGCAAGAGATGCTATGAAAGAACCCAATATGTAACTAATTTCTATATAAACTTTGAGTTTTTTCAAGAAAATGTGACATTTTCCCATGAATGTGATTTACTTGAATTGTAATAGACTATTGTTGCAAGTAAATATTTCATATCCATGACTTGATACTTCTAAATGTCCGTTTACCAATGTCATAAGCTGAATTATTGACTCTAATTGTCTATGAGGGTCAGAAAAAATTAATTCATTTTGTTGTTATAGAAATTCTATTTGCTTATTTTGTTTATTAATTTTAAAACGATTGCGATTCCTTAACCAAACTTGCATTGCAATGCGGATAAGAATAGGTTATGGCTATGTATGTCATCATGACCTATGAACCACATGTGAAGTTCATGAGCTAAGCATTCCTCTCTCCAGTCAACCTGCTTTGCAAGCGCGAGACGACACACACAGATGAAGCCTGTGCAAGCAGATTATTGAGGTTAAAAGGAACAATGATGAATGGGCAAATGAGTCATGCACCTTCTAGACTGATGACCTCATCACCAGCTTAAGAGTTACGTTACTTGCTGTAATAAATACGACTTTAGTATAAATTGGGTATTTTTTGTTTTTAATACTCCACTCACACGAGAAGAATGTCTGAAAAAAAAAAACAGTACCAAAATTGAACAATATAATATTAGTTTCATGTTGGAAATCTGCATGATTGTAAATAAATGTAATTATGTTAAATTAGATATTCCTTATTCAAACTAATGAAAAAAGGTTTCCATACAAATTCTATATATATCATTTGCCCTGTAAGATCCATATAGGATTATTCCATAGATATACATTTTCACTTCTAGACTTCCTGACTTTAAAGTCTATTTTATTTTATTTTATTTATTTATTTTTTTTTTTTACTACGAATATAAATCACCGGGACAGACAATATGTCAGTAGGTTTTGATATGTGATTGAACTTTAAGCTTATTTGTCATTACTAAAGCGTTAAGTTAGAGTTCAAATCTTTACGCATATATATTTGAATATTTAATTAACCTATGGTTATGTTTTGCTTATTGATTTTATCGTGATTCCTTTTTTGTTATAATTTGTAACCCTTCCGACTTCTTACGGAGTGTATTATATCAACTCCACTTGTATCTATATTTATTTTATTTTTTGTTTATTTATTTATATATATTTTTTTATATCTATATTTGATAAATTAATGGATGGCTTGAATATGTGGAAAGTGTTCTAGCGGCGTACCGTATAAGGCTACTTGCAGTATCAATTCTATAGATACAAGATATGAATGATAAAGGTATTTAAATCCGCGAGAACCGCTAGAATCCAGTTCGGATCCAGTATCACGAATGTAACTCGTAAGACATGTCACTTTTTTATTTATCCGTTCTACCAAACCTATTGACTCTGGGTGATAAAATATATTATTGATTTTCTTAATGGAAAGGAATTCACACAACGATTTGAGGAGATTATTGATTTACACCACCCGAGTCAGATTATCATGTGTTGAATTCCATGTTTACTGATTTAGCACTCATAAATATTCTTAGCGCACTCATTGCGGTGTTTGTTTTTAGTGCTATTAATTCTATATAACGTGTCAAGGAATTATTAACACTAAGGAGTGTTTATTTCCTCTGTCAGACTCATAACTCTGTTAATGATTCTACGTGTATTCTTTCATTGATTGATTTGGCACGGGATAGGCCCTTAAACTGACAGGTGTCTTAGTGTATCCCTTGTTTTCATGACACGTGTTACAATTAGTTATGTGCTTTTTATATCTGTAAGCATTGTAGGCCAGTAAAACAGTGATTTGGCTTTCTGTGACATGATAGAAAACCCGGATGACGGAATGCAACCAGTTTAGGACGATTGGTATGAAAGAAATTATTACTCTACCTGGTCGTTAGTCACCTGCTGTGTTCTTCGGGTTTTCCTCGTCACGGACCTACATATGATATTACATTTGATTACATACTTCTGATACACATACTTTAAATATACTTTTGTTTTAGGGTTTCCATTCGAAGTGTTTATTGTTTTGCTTAGCTGCTGACCCTGTTTCCGTTCGAAGTGTTTAATGTTTTGCTTAGCTGCTGACCCTGTTTCCGTTCGAAGTGTTTATTGTTTTGCTTATTGCTGTTGACTCTTGCTTTGTTCAGTTTGTAACAGTTCTGCGCTCCAACCCAGCTATTCAATGCTCGCGATCTCTTGGGTTAATGAATTTTCTTGTTTAGATACGGTTTTAACAATAGGCACGGATGTTTCTATATCTTTTAGTCCAATTAATGGTTCTTTGCAGTATGGTGCGGGATTGCGGGATAATGCGTCAGCTATGATAATTGCTTTCCCAGGTAGATACCTTAACTTGGCTCCAAAGACCTGAATGATCATATGCCAACGAGTTCCTTTGGGACTGTGATTAAAGCTTTTAAAAAACTCGGTAAGTGACTTTAACAGGATAGCCGTAGATTATGAACTTGAAATGTACTAGTGAGCTAACGATACCTAGCCCTTCCTTGCCTATTACTGCATATTTACTTACAGAGGGCTTTAGTTTACGTGAATAAAAAGCTATAGGGAAGAACTGTTTATCATATTGCTGAAGTAATACCCCTCTTACCCCTTGGTCTGAGACGTCTGTTGCTATAAAAAAAATTCCTTATTTAAATCAGGGATTTTTAAGTTAGGTGAGCTGCATTATTCCGCTTTTTAAGATATCGAACGCCTGTTGATGCTTTTTAGACCATAATACATCTACCCTTTCTTCGTAAGATTTGTTAACCCTTAAACGCCGAATGGACGTATTAAACGTCGAGTCAAAATGTCTCCCGTATGCCGAATGGACGTACCATACGTCGACTCAAAATTTTTTTTTTTAAATTCGCGGAAAAATACTCATAGGCCTACCAGCCGAAAACTTTTCAATCACGCGCCTTGGGGGATGCTGGGAGTTCACGGATCAAGGTGTTGTTTTGTTTACAATCGTTACGCAGGCACGCAAGCGCGAATTTCTTTCTTGCCGCACTATAAAGTATCTGTGACACATCTCAGAAATTATTTTGTCACTTTGACATAATTTTTGTACCATTTTAAATTAGCCGTTACATGGAGTATTATATATGAAAATGTGCGCATTTTTATGTAGAATACAACAAAAAAATACTCATGATTGTAGCTTTTATCAGTTTTGAGATATTTTTATATAAATAACGATAAGTGCCAAAATTTCAACCTTCGGTCAACTTTCACTCTACCGAAATGGTCAAAAAACGCAATTGTAAGCTAAAGCTCTTATATTTTAGTAATATTCAATCATTTACCTTAATTTTGCAACTAATTGAAAGTCTCAAGCACAATATTTCGATTTATGGTGAATTTACGAAAAAACTTTTTCCTTACGTACGCGCGGTAACTCTTCCGAAAAAAATCATACATGCGATTGTGGTAATGTTTGCACCATTTTAAAATTAGCCGTTACATAAAGTTTTATATATGGAAATGTGCGCAATTTTATGCACAATGCAACTAAAAACAACCCATGGTTGTAGCTTTTATCAATTTTGAAATATTTTCATTTAAAAAATGATAAGTGACAAATTTTCAACCTTCGGTCAACTTTGACTCTACCGAAATGGTCGAAAAACGTAATTGTAAGCTAAAACGCTTATATTCTAGTAATATTCAAGCATTTACCTTTATTTTGCAAAATATTGGAAGTCTCTAGCACAATATTTCGATTTATGGTGAATTTATGAAAAAAATAAAATTTTCTTTACGTCCGTGCGGTAACTCTTCCGAAAAAATCATACGTGCGATTGTGGTAATGTTTGCACCATTTTAAATTAGCCGTTACATAAAGTCTTATGTATGAAAATGTGCGCAATTTCATGTAGAATACAACCAAAAATAATTGAAGGTTGTAGCTTTTCTCATTTTTGAAATATTTGCATATAAATCATGATAAATAGAAAAAAAACCACGTTCGGTCAACTTTGACTCTACCGAAATGGTCGAAAAACGCAATTGTAAGGTAAAGCTCTAACGGTCTAGTAATATTCAGTCATTTATCTTCATCTTGAAACAAATTCGAAGTCTCTAGCACAATATTTAGATTTATGGTGAATTAAAAAAGAAAAACTTTCCTTCCCTCCGAGCGCGGATTCTCCGCCACAAATCTCCGAAATGCGTACGTCCCATTCTCGGAATATTTGCTCCGTTTCATATTAGGCATTTCATAGAGTTTTATATATGAAAATGTGCGCAATTTCATGTAGAATAAAACGAAAAATATTTGAAGGTTGTAGCTTTTTTTATTTTCGAAATAATTGCATATAAAAATATATATATATAAAAAAATCGACATTCAGTCAACTTTAACTCGTCAGATATGGTCGAAAACTGCATTTGTAAGCTAATACTCTTACAGTATAGTAATATTCAATCATTTGTCTTCATTTTGAAAGAAATTGGATGTCTCTAGGACAATATTTAGACTTATGGTGAATTTTTAAAAAAAATATTTGTTTACGTCCGCGCGTTACGAATTCATGCATTATTTTGTGATAATATTTTCTGTGTGTTGCTTTTATCGTTTTACAATGTGTTATATACCAAAAAGATCGCAATTTAGTGTACATTACAACGAAAAAAAAGTAACTTGTTACCTTTAACCGTTTTGCACACAGCGTGATTTGAATACAATTATATATGAAATTTCGTTTTTGCGCTATCATATATCGCATTATTTATATATGATAATGATAATTTTTTTCATATTTGATGGTTGCATACTAAACTTCAGCCAATGACAAAAAAAAAAAAAAAAAAAAAAAAAAAAAAAAAAAAAAAGAGCCAAAAATGAACTCTTAATCTTGAAAACTAAGCGCGCTGTGATTTTTTGAAAAAAATATTTTTTCCGCTTCCGCGCTCACTCTGAAACACCTCCAGTACACGGGAGACATTTTTTTTTTTTTACCGCTTCAACGTTTAAGGGTTAAAAGTGCTGCTATGATTGAAGAGTTACATATTTACATACGATTGTAATACCCACTACAGCGCAAAAGTGCTGTACGTATCCCCCTTTTTCGTTAATAGGTACCGGAAAGTTATGAATAGCCAACACCTTACCATGGACTACTTTAAGACCTTGACTAGACACATAAAACCTAGATAAACATGTACGGTTTTAAAAAACTCACATTTATATATTTTACTCTCAAGATTATTTGTCTTTCTTTCTGTAGCACTAGCTCTAGTTTATGTGAATGTACTTCTAAGGTATTAGAAAAGATTACAAGACCAACCAAAGCATGTTGGTATCCCCTAAAAGTCTCCAAACACTATATTGTAATTGGGGCGCAACGTAATCCGAAGGCATACGTAAAAATTGATAATGTCCCCTGAGTGTGCTGAAAACGGTGTATGAGGTACAATCACTTAGGTAATGGTATCTGGTAAAAGCCTTTAAGTAAGTCCAAGCTGGTGAAAAATTTATTCTAACCTAACAGAGATAAGATGTCGTTTCCTTGTTTAAGCGACAGAAATCTACGCAGATACGCCAAGTCCGATCTTTTATGGCATGACGTTTGAGGGAAAAATTATATGGGCTTATTTGATTTCCTAATGACTCCTATTACTAACATTTTTCAACTTCGTCATTTATCTCTATTTTGAAATTTCATTGGGAGTCGATACGAAGGTATGTATATAGCTTTATGTTTGTCCTTAGACTGTTTTCTGTTAAATGACATCCGTTTTTCTCCCAGAGATCACTCGCTAGTGGAGAAACTTCCTGGTATTCAGATAAAAGATAAAAAAAAATTTCTGCTGAATCACCTCTGCTTGAATGACTTTACGGATATTACTTTAGATAGAGTATAAGAGAGATTCATCTACGACTGATTGGGCGTGATTAAAAATTTGTAACAATAAAAAAAAAAAATGCTATATTTATATGTATAGGTTTTGTGGATTACTAGATTAACTTGTTGCTGCGAGTCAACCGTGTCTAGGGGTTTGTTCGCGGAAATCGTTATATTTCAGAGTGTCAGGAAGGATTAAAATTTCAGATCCCAGCAAAGTCTTTTTACACGCACTAAGACATTCGAGGGTGCATGCGTCTCGAGATTTTGCGTGCAAACTGCGACTGCGGTTGTGGGAGAATTCTGTTGGGTCGTTGAACAATATCACGATTTATGAGACAAATGTATAGTTCCTCTATATAAGTTATTATTTGATTAACTCTGTCTTTTTTTTTTTTTTCAAAACGGATTTTAATATGTTTGAAGGTTTATAGAATTTTCCTTTGATAAACACGCCTTATTTTGCAGGAGGTAAGGTAATGTTTTGTATACACATAGATGGATATCTTACGATTACACTAGATACAGATCAATGTTTTTTATAACTATAGAGGTATCTGTAAGCGCTCGCTTATCCGGACTTCTCAATAGGGAAGTTCGAACAACAGACGGTGAGTCCGTAAGTACAGGATATTACGTGTACTAAAGGAATAAAACAAGATATTCTAATTTTTACGGCGCGTACAGTTGGGCTTCATCCACCACTACTTATAATAACTTATGTATTAAAAAAAACGAGAACCTGCTCTGATTACTTGATACGGTCGTGTGATTCATAGGGAAATTCCTTTTTAATTCAAAAAGGTATTGGTATGAAAAAAAAAAAAAGTATGGTATAAATGATCCAACATCGTTTTTCCTCTCGCTGAAGTCGCTTATGTGGAATGTGCTATGGTTTGAACACTCGGCAGATTTAACTGACCCTGACCGTTGACTAGAATCTAGATGACACAGTAACCGAGTCTGCTTAAGCACGATTAGTTTGATTCTGATATTTAGGGGTACTGTTTACCATCGGCAACGTATTGTGTTTTTAGCATTCTGTTGTTGGTTAGGTATAAAGCAACGAACGTATGAATGACGAACTATTAGGAATTGAGCGATTACTATTAAGACAAGTTATCTCTACTGCATTCAATATTAACTGTTTGTACTTGCGGTTGTTTACTTCATTCTTTCCCAAAATTCGAAATAGTGAGGGATCCAGGTCAGCGCATTTAGCCTAGTGAAAGTTTTTTATAGACATGTTATTCCTTGCAATCCAGCCGTTTTTTTTTTTAAAGTTAAGTTGAGTCATTGAGGTTCGATATCTTACGCATATAACTCAAAAAACTCAAGGCTAAAACTGCGATCGAGATCTTGCACAAGAGTATTTTGTCATGACCCGAAATAGTGTTACCTCTAATTTATCCAGATTTGTACGGGTGTTCCACTTGTTTTTGTGTGTTTTCTAATCACTACGGTGCCTAACGACCCTATCCATGCATCTGTATAAATACAGACGTCCACTGCGTAAACGCATATTCACTGTTTAATATGATTTGTTACGTAAAGGATTAATAATCACCCAAAATTATAAAATTAACACAGTATATGATTATGATATTTCAGGAGAACTTCTGGAAACAGAAACTCAAAGATAAAAACTCGCAGTAGCAAAATCTCAATGATGTAGATAATTTCTGTAAAAAAGTAAGATTAAGAATGTCTCGTAACTTCAGCCACAGGAATAACGAAATTCGACCTGCAAAGGAAACACTCAATGTTACTCCAAATGAATAAAAAGGTTGTACTTAGCTTGTTTTGTGGGAAGTTACGGTGTTCCGATAAGGACACACGGCCTTGGCCCTCCTTCTTTTTAGTGGATGACCTGGTTTGGCTTGAGTTTCCCCCGTGTGCGTTGTTTGGATGATTCGAGCCCTTGAAGATCCGAAGCTGCAGACACATTCGGTTTGTTTCTTGAAGTGCCGGAAATGCTCAATAACGATGTTTTCTTGAATGATTCTAATGAGAGGCGAAGCTTGCGTTGCCGTAGGAAAAGACACGTCGGGTTTGTTTCTTGAAGTTATTCACTACTGAAATTGCTCACTAAACAATGATAATAAGTTGCTTGAAGAATCTCTTGCTTTCGTCGTCGTTGATTTTTGATATGATACGTTATTTGTTATTCTTCGGAAGACGTTGAAGAGTTCTTGTTGTTTTCTGAAGTCGCTCACTAAACGATGATACTAAGTTGCTTGAAGAATCTCTTGCTTTCGTCGTCGTTGACTTCTGATGATACATTATTCATTATTCTGGTTTTTCTTCGGAAGACGTTGTAGAGTTCTTGTTGTTTTCTGAAGTCGCTCACTAAACAATGATACTAAGTTGCTTGAAGAATCTGTTGCTTTCGTCGTCGTAGACTTCTGATGATACATTATTCATTATTCTGGTTTTTCTTCGGAAGACGTTGTAGAGTTCTTCTGGTAGTCTGCCACCAATATTAGGGCTGTTGCCTTGTATAATAAGGCGCTCTATGAGGTAATGTTAGACTTGCGATAATCTTACGCTAAGTCGGTTGGTTATGCACTTCCATACTCATTGGAGTGTCTTGGGGTTTGCAGATCACTTACGAAGTCGGTATTATCTTCTTTGGTTATGACGACGATGGGTTAAACTCATGATGATTCGGCAATGATGTGAGGTTCTAGTAGAAAACACGAAGTATAAAAAATACTTATATTCTCTGAGATTACATGTTGAAGTTCAGAGGAAATTTGTACAGGTCTTCTAATGACGATGGCTTGATCGCTTCTGCCAACGATGATGGCTAATTCTGTTCTGTTCTGACTACCATCTCGGTTACAAGTCATAAAGGAAGCAGACAGTAGCTCGAACATATGAACATACATACAAATGAGACACACTACTAATCACGCAGGCCTTTTGAATTATAGGTCGCGGTAGTTGTCTCAAGCAGGGAGCTTGGACTAATGTTTCAAAACAAATGAATGACTACAGATGACGGCATGTCATCTTAGCCTACATACTTTATCGTCTCTGGTCTGATCACATTCCTGCAAGCAATCTGGTTGACCTTTTTAGTTTTAGTCTTTTATATATATGGAATAACATTCCATATTTTTATTATGTAATCACTTACATATGTGTATAACTTCAACAAGGATTGCATGAAGCCTGCCAGTTGCTCATGACTTATTGAGAGAGGCATAGAGTAAAATTAAAGCATGATAGTATACAGTATTGTGTGAAAATAATTAAGTTCAAAGCAGGAGATGAAGTGCTTGTCTTCCTCCCCATACCCTGGAAGTTTTCGGTTTGCCAAAGGTAACCTCTCAATTATCCAAATCTTCATTAGCTGACACTTGACATTATGTGATACCACCAGACTAGGGACCAAATATTTATATAATACATAAAAGTTTTCAAAAATTTTGGAAACCACTCTGATGGTTGGCAATGCTGTGCTGCCTAAGGAAATGTTGTTAACATTACACTCATGAGACTGAAAAAGGGTTGGGAGGTGGGTGTGTGAAGCCTGGAGAAGTTTCCAAGTTGGGGGATCAGATGTAGTAAGATTAATACAAACGTACACTGACGAAGGGTTGTTTTGGAAGGTGGGTGGAACAGGGAAAGTGTTTCCCTGGCTGGGAGGGGGTGGGAATGCAGTGTGGATGGGTGGGAAGGGGTAGGCAGGCGTTTGACTTATTAGCACTTTATTTTGTTTTATACACTGAAGCTTGTTCCACATTTTATTACAGGATATGCACAGTACTGTACAGGTGCTGTAGGAGGATTATACACTCCTGGCGACCCCCTCGGTGCTGGACCCTTCATCCTCGTTTCTGCCACCCGACAATCTGCCCTGCCTTCATCACTCTTCCACAGAGGAGGTGCCCTCCTAGTCCAATTCACTGAGCAAGGAGGATGGGGAGGGGATTGGGATTTGTGATACCCTTGGTACGGGGCCTCAGGTCACTCTGAGGCAGCTGGTTTTCTCTCAGGGCAACAAGTGGCCCCCTCCACTGAAGTCATCACTCCTTCTTCAGGTTTGATGGAGGAGCAGCCCTTGGACCTCTTGACAGCACGGCATTCTCTAGGCCTAGCGGGAACTACATCATTACAGGTTTTGCTGGTGCCCCTGGCTGCCCACGTCACTACCCATGGCATAAAGACCCCACCACCACCACAGTCACCACTCCGGCATTTGTGATGGTTCCACATCTGGTTTACTGCCACCTCCCGACTACCATAACAGTTTTGGTGGTGATTCGCACCACAGTATCTCTACTGGCACCTCGGGTTGTGGTCTCCCCCCCCCCCCCCCCCCCCCCCCCCCCTTCTAGGCTTCGTGACACCTCCAACCATCATCACTGTGTCGAATGTTCCAGAGGGCCCTGTTGCTCATTCCAAGGCACTGGTAAGGGTGGAGCATCTACCTGGATGAAAGACTTCTTCTTCATCGCCTTCATCAGCTGCCATCTCACCTCCTCCTCCTCCTAAGAAGTCTCGACATGAGTCTTCTCATGATCTGCCTTCCTCTTCTGAGGAAGTAGAGGGTTCTCTTATTGGCTCTCTCTCACCTGCAGGTGGAGGTACCGGCCAGAAGACACACACTAGGCCTTTAGTTTCAGGAGCAAAGGGAACAGGTACCTCAGTAACCACCCCCTCCACTACTGTGTTGCCCCCTATCTGCGGAGTGTGTACCAGACCCAACTCGCGAATAGTTGAAACCCCTATAAAAATGGTTAAAACTGCCTATTTTATTAATTAAAACTCAAGAAAAACCCATTCAAAATGCTTATATCTGGTTTTTTAAATAGTTTTATCACAAATAGTGCATTTTCTGGGATCAGTTCATGTCGGTACATGAAATAATCCTAAGTTCATTATTTCTAGGTAAATGATACTAACATATACCAGAGAAAAATAAATTCAGGAGGATGTCAGTATAACTGACTCGCTCACGATGAAATTGATAAAAAAACAGGACTTTGTGGATATTTCTGAAAGAAAACTATGAATAACGAATTGTCTGTGAATAATGGGTATATATGTTCTAGATGGAAATCCGCGAATCCAGAGTGTGCGAATACAGGGGGGTGGTTCACTGTAGACTGCAGAAGCACACTTCGAAGACTGGTGCTGTGCTGGGGCCTCGGTCAGACCGAGATACCTCAAATGTACAAACATCTTTGGAGGCTCGTACACTTGCTACGGACGGATGTTCCTCTCTCCATACCAGTAAGGGCACAGGACGAGAGAAAGGGAGGAGACAATCGGGTGCCTCGACACTCCCTGTCAGTACCTCCGCCGGTACTCAGCCAGAGGCTTGAACCACTATTGCAGTGCCTAGTCAAGCACCTGGAGAGGCAAAGGCGAGGTCACCTGTTCACATTCCTTCTGCAGGGCTTCCACCACAAAGGACTCTGGGGCATGTTGAGAGAGAAGCAAATGCTCTTGTCAGCAGGCCGCTTCCTCGACTCCTCCCAATTCCCCACTGTGTAAGCATGAGAAGGACAATGAGGCAGGTTCAAGGATACAGCTCAAGCCGGGGCCTCGGCTCAGCCGAGTACCCAGCCGGCCAGATGAGAACCACTTCCTTACTCTCGGGGTAGGACCTCGCACCAAGGCGACTCTCCGCAACCTGTATCACAATCATCATTGTATGATGATCGCATGCAGCCTGACCTCCTGGCAGATGGGAGAGGTGAGTGTGTCGGACATCCCTCACCTGTTCCCTCAACCTTCTGGGGTTACACTGGGAGTGTGACTTGAACAGGGATGCCTCCATTGATATTACAACTAGGAGTCCTGCTTCTCAAGCTTATACCACTTGCTTAGCCCTCGGACAAGATGCTTCTTCCTCCTCCTCTACCTTGCTAGAGGCAACTTTATCAACCATAGGAGAGGGCACTGGTGGCCATGTAGATTGACCTGGGTCTGGTCTGACTGGACCCCAGTCTTTCGCTCCAACAGTTAACTGCAGGGGCGGTCTCCCTCTCGCAGCAAGAAGTAGTGACCCTAGAGGCTACCGCTTTGGCAGCCTTCCAGGCAGTCGCGTGGATTGATCTGTGGTCCTTTACAGTGGCCAAGATTGCTTCCTCTGCAAGGGCAGGGGTCCCTGAGGAGGATTCCGCGTTTGCCAGACTATGCCAGTCTGGAGGTAGGGTAATTCTCTATATCACTCATCACACAGCAAACCTGTGGGCTAACCTAGTGCTGAAAAAGAGAGACTGTCTTGTCTCGCCTGACCAAGGGTTTGGGACCCGAGTCCGCCATTACCCTAAGGAATGGATCACTGATGGGTTCCTCCTCTCTCTTCCCTAGGGAGATGGTGGATGCCGTTGTAGACAAATGAAGGGTCGATGATGATAATCGCCTCATCCACCATGCAGTGACAAGGGTGTCTGGACCTTCGCACATTGCCAAAGCCCGACCTACGGGTCAAGCTCCCCTTTCCTCAGGCCCCAGTAAGGCTCAAGCTTTGTCTTCTTTCACTCAGAAACATCCCTTTCAGCCCTCCCCTTCCTAAGGAAAGGCAGGTAAGGGAAGCAAAGAGAAGAGGAAGAAAGGTAAACATTAGGGATAGTGTTTCCCTCTAGCTGCTGCCACCAGTGGAGGGGTCTGTCGTGCCATTGGCCAACTTGGCAGTGGATGTCCTTTGGGATGGGTATCTACTCTCCTTCGAGTCTCGGCCTCCCCTCATTGATCTCCCGGTCCATCTCCAGACCTATGTACACAGTTTATCAAAGGACATGGCACTCAAGAAGGAAGTGCAAGCCATGCTGTCCAAGGGTGCCATAGAAGTCGTCTCCAACAGATCACAGAGGTTTCTACAGCTGCCTCTTTCTGGTGGAGAAAACCTTGGGGATTGGAAACCAGTCATAGACCTCTCTTCCCTGAACTGATTCATTCGCCAGACTCGGTTCACGATGGAGAGAATGCGCTCAGTGCTCGCCTCCATAGGGAAGACAACTATATGCTAACGGTGGATCTGAGGGGTGGGTATTTCCAATGCTCATCCATCATTCCTCTCAGAAGTGCCTTTGCTTTATCCTTGGGGAGACGGTATTCCAGTTCAAGGTACTTTGCTTCAGACTCTCAACCACTCCTCAGATGTTCAAGAGAGTGTTTAACCTTGTCTCAGCTTGGGCCCATTTGCAGGGGATATGTCAGTTGAGGTACCTAGACGATTGGTTAAGTCCTGGTGAACTCCCACTCGCAGTTGCTTCAGGACAGGGATCGACTTCTCAAGTTTTGCCACACCCTTGGGATTGTGATAAACTTGGAGAAGTCGGATCTCATTCCTGAGCAGAAGATGAAGTATGTACCTGGGCATGTTGATTGATAAGGTAGCAGCAAGAATCTTCTCAGTTGACTTGTGCATCAGCAAGTTCAGGAAGGTAGAGTGCCTGTGCATGTCCTGGCCGAACAACCAGCATGGCAATGGCAAGTCATAGTTGGTCAACTGTCATCCCTGGAGAAACTGGTTCCTCACAGATGTCTCCACCTACATTCTCTCCAATTGAAAATGAGGGTACACTGGTCCCAGTAGTCTTGAGATCCGCAATCCTTCCACATTTCCCTATTGGAGGAGGTGTGGAGAGACCTGCATTGGTGGCTGGACAACAGAAGCCTATTGACAGGAGTACCCCTACATACTCCCCCTCCTTCCCGACATGCTCCTGTATTCAGATGCATCAACCGAGGGATGGGGCACATGCACATCTTGAGGAGTTGCTGACCTTGGGGATGTAGGATCAACATGACAGACACCTCCACATCGTCCTGGAACTCTAGGCGGCCTTCCTGGTCCGTCAAGAATTCCAAGACAGAGTGATGGGCACTCCATGGTGCTGATGAGTGACAACACCATGGCAGTGACATATGTCAACAAACAAGGGGACCTTGTCTCTCCACAGCTCCATCAGTTGACAATGGAAGTACATGAGTGGGTGGTGGCTCACTCAATGGTACTGTCAGGCAGGTACATTCCAGGCTGGGGGAATGTAGTGGCAGACAAACTCAGCCACCGCAATCAGGTGATAGGGATGGAGTGATCTCTACACCAGGATGTAGCAGAGGTTGTTCGACCTGTGGGGGCGACCAGTCATAGACCTGTTCACCACCCGGCACAACAGAAACTTCAGGAGTTCTGCTCAGTCTTGCTAGACACATGGGCAGCTGCAGAAGACACATTCCAAAATCCATGGGACAACCTCAACGTTTATGCCTTCCCTTAATTCTGTCTGATTCACAAGGTAAATTAGTAGGGTGCTGACCACCCCAAACCTAAGAATGATTTTGGTAGCTCCCAAGTGGCCTCAGGCCATTTGGTATCCCAACCGGCTGGCCCTCTTTGGTGAGATACCAAGAGAGCTACCCATTGGCACAACTTTCTGTCCCAACCACACACAGAATGGTACCATCAGGAAGTGCAGACTCTGGCTCTTCACGGTTGCAGGGTTATCCTTTGTCTCTTGCTATCAAAAGGCTTTTTGTGTCGCGCTGCAACAGAGCTGTCCAGATACCTCAAGAAGTCCTCTGTTATTGACAGTTCTCATCTGTTTTTATGTCTAAATAAACATATCTTGAAGCAATAATGCTGAAAATTTTCTAGATTGTTTTACTGACAATTTTGTTCATTGCTTGTATGCCACTGTGAACCACAAACTGTGAAAAAGACTGTAAAAAAGTCTGTATGACTAATTTAGGATAGGTTCAAGGGAGTTACAAGCTGTTCTTGATAGTTTTATGTATAATACATCTAGAAACGTTATTGCTAAAAAAGAACGTTTAGATCGTTTCATGGACAATTTTGTTCATCGCTTGTACAGCAATGTGAACAACAGATTGTAAAAAACTTCAGAGAGTCTATGAAAGATCCTAGATCGGATCCAGTTTGAGATACGTATACACTATTTCTGACTGCTTCACGTGTAAATAAATTTAATTTAAACATTATTGCTAAAAGAAATGTTTAGATTGGTTTAAGGACAACTTTGTTCATTGCTTTTATGGCACTGTGAATGACAAATTGTAAAAAATGCATGAAAAACAAATGTGAAAAGAATTTTATCAAAAGTATTTGTTCCCTATTAAAATATTCCGTTGACTTTAGCGGAAAAGTGGCTTCAGGAATCCAGATATTCCTGATTGTCTCTAGTCTCTGAGTCCAGAAATATTGTTCTTATGCTGTTTCCCAGACATTTTTTAAAAACTAAATGCTTACATCTCCAAGACTGAAACAAGATTTGTGCTTATTTAGTATCATATTTGTAGAAATAAGCATTAAAAATTAGAAGAAAATAACCTTCAATCATTAGGTATAAACAGTCATTTACTTTATAATGGGGCCTTAGGGCGTTGTCGCTCCCCATACATGCAAATATTAGGCAACACCTAAATCAAGAGAGAGCACAGTTCTATTCTTTCGATTATATTGCAAATTTCAGGGCACATTTCTTTTATGGCTAAAGGGTTTTAGCGCAAAAACCAGCTTTCTAACTGTCATAGTGTCACAGTTATTACAAAATAAGCAATATTTTTTTTCTTTTGCTGTTTTCTCAAAACTTACTTTTTTCAAAATTAATGCTTCAATATCCGAGATGACTAAACCAAATTTTTTTTAAACTTCCACAGCTTGTAGTATAACTATACGTATATCTATGATTACAAGTGGGGAAAAATATTTTTGAATTAGTTTTTTTAAACGAAAAATTTATATACTTGAGAGAGGAATATCTTTATTTCCCCACCTGTAGTTTTTCAGTATTAGTTGTTAACCCTCTTACGCCGATTGGACGTATTAAACGTCGAGTCAAAATGTCTCCCGTATGCCGATTGGACGTATCATACGTCGGCTCAAAAAAGTTTTTTAAAAATTCGCGGAAAAATACTTATAGGCCTACCAGCCGAAAACTTTTGTATCACGCGCCTTGGGGGATGCTGGGAGTTCACGGATCAAGGCGTTGTTTTGTTTACAATCGCTACGCCAGCGCAAGCGCGAATTTCTTTCTTATCGCACTAAAAAGTATCAGTGACACATCTCGGAAATTATTTCGTCACTTTGACATAATTATTGCACCATTTTAAATTATCCTTTACATGATGTATTATATATGAAAATGTGCGCAATTTCATGCACAATACAACTAAAAAATACTCATGATTGTAGCTTTTATCAATTTTGAAATATTTTCATATAAATAACGATAAGTGCAAAAATTTCAACCTTCGGTCAACTTTGACTCTACAGAAATGGTCGAGAACGCAATTGTAAGCTAAAATTCTTATATTATAGTAATATTCAATCATTTGCCTCATTTTGCAACAAATTGGACGTCTCTAGCACAATATTTCGATTTATGGTGAATTTATGAAAAACTTTTTCCTTACGTTCGTGCGATAACTCTTCCGATAAATTTTTTCGTGCGATTGTCCTAATGTTTGCACCCTTTAAATTTGCCGTTACATAAAGTTCTATATATGGAAATGTGCGCAATTTCATGCACAATACAACAAAAGACAACCCATGGTTGTAGCTTTTATCAGTTTTTGAAAATATTTTCATATAAATCGTTAAGTGCAAAAATTTCAACTTTCGGTCAGCTTTGACTCTACCGAAATGGTCGAAAAACGCAATTGTAAGCTAAAACTCTTATATTCTAGTAATATTCAATCATTTACCTCATTTTGCAACGACTGGAAGTCTCTAGCACAATATTTTGATTTATGGTGAATTTATGAAAAAAAAAAAAAATTACGTTCGCGCGGTAACTCTTCCGAAAAAATCAGAATTTTTTTGTGCGATTGTCGAAATGTTTGCACCATTTAAAATTAGCTGTTTCATAAAGTTTTATATATGAAAATGTGCGCAATTTCATGTAGAATACAACTAAAAATGATTGAAGGTTGTAGCTTTTCTCTTTTTTTCGAAATATTTGCATATAAATCACGAAATAAATAGAAAAAAAAAACCACGTTCGGTCAAATTTGACTCTACCGAAATAGTTGAAAAACGCAATTGTAGCTAAAACTCTTACGGCCTAGTAATATTCCGTCATGTTTCTTCATTTGAAACAAATTTGAAGTCTCTAAAACAATATTGTGATTTATGGTGAATTTTTGAAAAATATATTTACCTTCACTCCGCGCGCCGATTCGCGGCCGCAAGTCCTCCGAAATTACGTACATGGCATTATCCTAATATTTGCTCCTTTTCATATTAGCCTTTTTATAGAGTTTCATATATCAAAATGTGCGCAATTCATGAAGAATACAATAAAAAATAATTGAAGGTTGTAGCTTTTTCCATCTTCGAAATATGTGCATATGAAAAAATATATATATTAAAATTTCGACATTCGGTCAAATTTAACTCGTCCGAAATGGTCCGAAATCTGCAATTCTAATCTAAAACTCTTACAGTATCGTAATATTCAATCATTTGTCTTAATTTCGAAACAAATTGGAAGTCTCTAGAACATTATTTAGAATTACGGTGAATTTTTGAAAAAAATATTTTTTTGCGTCCGCGCGTTACGAATTCGTACATCATTTTGTGATAATATTTTTCCGGTGTTACTTTATTGTTTTACAATGTATTATATATCAAAATAATCGCAATTTAGTGTACAATACAACGCAAAAAAAGTAACTGGTTAGCTTTGACCGTTTTCTGCACAGCGTGATTTGAATACAATTATGTATGAATTTTTTTTTTTTCGCTACCATATATCGCATTATTTACATATGATAATGATATTATTTTTCATTTCTGATGGTTGCATTCTAAACTTCAGGCAATGACAAAAAAAGGAGCCAAAAATGAACTCTTAATCTTCAAAAGTACGCGCGCTGTAATTTTTTGAAAAAATTATTTTTTCCACTTCCGCGCTCACTCCAAACCAGGCCCGGCATACGGGAGACGTTTTGATTTTTAGGGCTCCGGCTTAAGAGGGTTAATAAGTGGTACAAATTCTAAGCGAATCCCCTCAATCATAAGGTAGAATGAAGCACTTACTTAATAATGGGGCCCTATGGCACTGGCACACCTCTTAAACCTAACATATATTATTATACTATATCACTCACCCTTCTTCTTTGTAGACTGTAGCAATAGACCCAAATGTTGATCTATATTTTATCTGGCCTGGAGTTGGCTGTGGCCCTTGAATACGGCTCTTTGCCACATCAAATGGTATGTTCACAAGGCAACCTAAGATTCCAGCTACCAGACCGATGAAGAATTTTTGTAGGTTTTGTTGCCATTTTTCCTAAAAAATTCAATAGTAATTACACATATATCAAAACACTTTTACTAAAACATACACTGAAAGTATCCAGTGACCTTCACGGGGGAAAACATTTACATCCAAATGCACATCTGGAGATAACTTTCTCCTAGCATAATTTCACATATCTAAATACTACATAAAACTAGCTGTCCACAAAGAAATGAGAGATAATAAGCAATCAAGCACCAAGATATCTGTGATGTATGTGTTTGACCATCATTCTTCATACTTGGCATGATAAATACTTTGTCAGCAGTTGCAGGAAAAATGGGAATAACCTCTTGCCAAAGAGAAAGTTTGCTTGAGTTATTAAAAATGCTCTGTATTGCTGCAAAGGCAATGGTACAAATTATTCCTTTGTTCCATCAACCTTGCTTTAGTACAGTATGTGAAGCTTTTCAAAAGAGATACCATACAACCAATTTTTCAAAGTGAGGAAAAAAAGACTCCAATCATTCTACATTCACACCTCCAAACATTCACAAGGCTTTTATTACTCAGAGGAGATACTATCTTGTCCAAAAGGAAGCCTGGGTGCTTACACAATCTTTAGCAGATTCAAAGGAGAAGGTATCTAGAGACATGTAGAATGAGGTAACCATAGTTTGTACACGAGACACCTCCCTCCATTATCTGCAATAACAAGTTATATGCTTACTTGATAACCGCAGAGAGCCTCCCAAAAAAAAAAAAAAAAAAAAAAAAAAAAAAAAAAAAAAAAAAAGTGTTCTTAAATGCATATTTGTGCTTACCTGTACTAATGAAAAGTCTTCTACCCTCTGGCTTCTGGGAGTGGGTCCTTTTCCGATAATACCTAAAAGCACTTACCAAGCAAAGTGGCATCTCATCCAGGTCAATTCCAATGAAATCTCAGAGGGAGAAAAACCACAAAATTTTAAAGCTCTCATCCATAAACTGGTTCTGAGTTTTGACACAAAATTAATAACAGAAGAGAAAAGAGAACCCTATACCTCAGAGTTCCAAAACAAGATAGGATAGGACATGCAACTCCTCCACCCTTTTTGCTATGACCAAAGCTAAGAGGAATACTCCTGAGGGTGAGGTCTCTGTCTGTAGCATGTGACAAAAACTTGAAAAGTGCCTTGATGAGGCTCCACAGAACAAGGGACATGTCTCATTTGGGAGACCAGAGATCCCAAGGTGGGTAAAAATTCTTCATAACTTCTCATTAGCATATACAACTCCACTGAAGTACAAAGGTCTAGCCCCTTAAGCTTGAAGACCTCTGACAAGGCTGAGATATAGCCTTTTACTGTAGAGACTGAAAGGAGCTTGTCTTGGTAAAGGTAGATCAGAAAGCCTGTGATCTGCTGAAAAGATGCTCTATGGCAGAGTTATCCAGACATCTCCCTTACAGCCCTGTGAGAAAACCTCCAAGCAGGAAGGTATAGGGGAGTGAACTTACATGTGGTACCTGCAAATGTGTGCTTGACATAGGAGGGTGGGCCAAAAAGGCAGGCAGCTCTCTCAGCACCTTGACCAGCAGTCAGCAGGTTTACATATAGCTGGGCTTTCAGCCAATGAGAAGCCACAGGAATCATCCAAAGTCCTGGGGTGATGAACTGTTGATCACGCTGAAGAGAAAGCTGAAAGGTGGGAACAGGTTGTAACCAGGTTGCCAAAAGTTGTTGGAACACATCTTCCATCATTGCTAAAGGGTGTGGTAATGAAGAAGAGAAAACAGGTGCTTTTTGTCAGGCCTGATTGAGATATATAAACCGTGGGGGACACCCATAGCTCAGTCTTTCCACTATTTCAGAATGTAGAGATCACTCAATCGCTATTACCCTAAACTGAAAACTAGGCTGATCTCCCTGGACATGTAATGTACTTAAACACTCAACTTGATAGCTTGGTGAAAAGCCCACTCATGCACCTGCAGCATCTGTACAAGGTCTGCAACATCATCGCCACATTCATTGATGTAGGCCAAGAGGGTTGTGTTGTCATTCATCAACACACTACTGGGTGACATCTAAACTGTTCTTTAAATGCCTGCAACACTAACCAAACAATCTGCACCTCCAGAACATTCATGTGCAGACTGGGTGGGTCCTTCGACCACACACCTAAAATGAATGCTTCTTTCAGGTATAAGCCCCACCACTCCTTCAATGCATTGGAGAACAGAAGCATTTCCAGTGGAGAGGAGTTCATAGAAATTCCCTTTATAGCACAGTATAGTTACGGTTTAACGTAGACATTTCGATTGGCAAGCTGATACTTTTAGAACATGTAAAGGTTATCAATAGGAAGTAGATAAAAAAAGTACCAAAAAATCCCACGACGCATTTTCGAGTTATTGAAAGAAAATAGCGGCCATTTAAGATTACCAACTTTCTCTTAGTGTTTCCTTAGTAAAGTCTAAAATATTGTGTTGAAAGGGCGAGAGCTAGTTGATTCTTGTGTTTCAGAAGTTGTAGAGTCCGATTTCGTTAAAATTGTTGTCGTTAAACTTAAGTGAGTGAAGCTATTGCATACTATTCTATTGATGATAGGAGAGCACAAAATTTCGGCAAGGAATATGTCCATTCAAATTACGAAAAATCCATCGTCAATATCACATTCACCTTCGATACAAGTCGTCTGCAGATATTTTCACCTTTTAAATGGCATCCAGGATTCATTATGTTACCCTCCATATTTTTTGGAACTTTGTAAAAATAAAGCAAAAAAGGAGTATTGTAACCCAATCACTGTCAACAAAGAATTTAAGAATATTCTCTGTATAACATTCCATCCTAACTTCATTCCTGCTGTACCTATTTTAAA